>NC_057948.1:6857276-7044776 GCF_018555375.3 Anguilla rostrata
CTTTCCCCCCCTCTTGGTTTCCCGAGATTTAGCGGCGTGGAGCGGGCGAGCGAGCAATTAGGGCACGGGGCTCAGGTGAGAGGGAGAAAAGCGCTGATTGGGCAAAAAAAATTTTAACAAACGCGGCGGCGGCGGGATTCATGGCTTTGACATCTGCGTCCTTCGCGACTGGCTGCCCCCCCGGCCCGTTCGTCATCTGCCCCCCCCCCCTGCCGGGAGGGGTCGAGGGATCCTTCATCCCCGGAGCGACGGCTCACAAACTCCCCCGACGTTTAAGGGTGAAGGGAGGTTAGCGCCGCCGCGGAAGGAAGCGGGGCGTGGCCGCGGCGGTCCCGTCTCAAACGGGCGCGAGAGAACAGCCGGTCCAGCAGGAAGCGACCGACGCGTACTGCACGACAGCCGTGATGGTAAATGGTAAATGGACTGCATTTATATAGCGCTTTTATCCAAAGCGCTTTACAATTGATGCCTCTCATTCACCAGAGCAGTTAGGGGTTAGGTGTCTTGCTCAGGGACACTTCGACACGCCCAGGGCGGGGATCGAACCGGCAACCCTCCGACTGCCAGACAACCGCTCTTACCTCCTGAGCTATGACGCCCCTTACGTAGGAAGGACGTGATGACCACGTCCTTCCTACACAACCATAGGCCTTTTAAGGGCTCACTGTAAAGACGGACAGAGCTTGTCTTAATTCCAGAACCAAACACTATAAATTTCCAAATTCAGAATTCTTGTTCATTCTACCTTTATTTCAGCAGGGTGGCCATGTTGAGATTGACATCTCTTTAGCGAGTGAGCCCGGGAGCCTGCGCTTCCGTGGACTGTGGGAGGAAAACCCACGCGGACACGGGGAGAGAACGTGCAAACTCCACACAGGGAGAGCGCTTGCCCCGTCCTGACAGAAGTAATGATACCGAAAAGTGCAATATCATATCGCTCAGTCTCTCCATCGCTCTCCCTCTCTCTCTATCTCTCCCTCTCTCTCCGGCTCTCTCTATCTCTATCTCTGTCTCTCCCTTTCTCTCTCCGGCTCTCTCTATCTCTGTCTCTCTCTCTCCCTCTCTCTCTCTCTCTGTTTCTCCCTCTCTCCCTCTCTCTCTCTCTCTCTCTCTACCTCTCTCTCTCTCTCTCTCTCTCTCCTGTGCAGAGGTGACCTTTATCCCAGAGGCAGTAACGCCGGTGCCTCGGAACGGCTCCCGTGTCACAAATCATTAAACCGAGGCGGTGACAAGGTGCTGAGCAGCACATCAGAGCAGAGAGGGAGCCGAACGCACAGCGGACACACACACACACGCACAGGAGTACACACAGACACACACACACACAAACAGGCACAGGCACAAACACAAACACACACACACGCACAGGAGTACGCACAGACACACACACACACACAGGAGTATGCACAGATACACACATGCACGCACACACACAGGAGTACGCACACGCACATGCACACACGCACACACATATATACCAACACGCAAATCACAATGGTTAGACAGCATCAGCGAGCTTCTGAAGACTATGACCAGCTGGGTTCACATTTACACCAGCCAGGCCAGCATTCGGGAGGATGGGTCACTAACACACAGCAGCTCCCGTGTGTGTGTTACTCCTGTGTGTGTGTGTGTGTGTGTGTGTGCCTCCTGCCTTCCGAAAACAGACCCAGGAGCTCACTCGTATTTCTAAACCTGCTTCCTAGTGGTAGTGAGGAATGGGATGGATTATTCACCAAGCCCTTTCTCCAAGGATGTTACAGAAATCTAAAGTAAACATCACATTAAGCCTTTTGAAATGAAAGCAGTGGAGTTCTAGAACATTGGACGTCAGTGTTCTAGAACTCCATTGTTTTCAATTACCAGCAGTGATTGTGACATCAGCTTTAGAATGTTCGGTTCAGAACATTCTAATCACATATTTGTGATCTCACACTTTAAAGGGTTGAAGACGTGAGAAGCACTTTACATCTGCCGACAAGATCACATAGACAAGGCCGTATCTTTGCCTCCATCTGACTGTCTGTCTGTGGTGGGATCTGCCTGTCTCTGTCTGAAAGGGGTGTAAAAATTCTGCAGATGTGTAGATTCCCAGTTTCAGTGCTCATCATCACATTCATCGATATTTCAGAAAAACTTCCTCTTTCTTTTGGGCGGGCATTCTAAATGCCGAAGCTCAAAAACTATTCGCTTGATTGACAACCCGTCGAGCCAATCATGGATGATCACGTCGTTGGGAACAGTGAAACTGTGTATCCACAATACTCAGGAACCCACCTGATCCACCTTCTGCCAGGTAGCGATCCCTTGCGTACAGCACAGAGTCCAACATGGACTCAAACAGCAGGAAGTAGCCCTGAGGGAGAGGGAGAGGGAGATGGAGGGAGGGGGAGAGAGACAGAGAGACAGAGAAACAGAGTCAGCACATTAACAGCAACACCATTAACAGTGGAAATTATTTTGTCAGGCGGTGCGAGTCTGACAAGGAGAGAACCTGGAACCTGCAGAGCATTATGGGATGCACCGCGAAACACCTGCCGCCGCCTAATGTCACCTCGGAGCTCTCTGTGACACGCCCGCTTAATGAAGGTTCCGGAACGTTCTGTACCATCCGCCCTCTGTTCCTCTCTCAGTGGTCTTAAGCCAGGGCTAGCAGATGACCTGGCAGACTCCTGCAGAACAGAGCCTGCTAATTCACGACAGTGTAACCACAGCTGTGGTATGTTATACGAACAAGTGGGGCGACATAGCTCAGGAAGTAAGACCGATTGTCTGGCAGTCGGAGGGTTGCCGGTTCAAACCCCGCCCTGGGCATGTCGAAGTGTCCTTGAGCAAGACACCTAACCCCTAACTGCTCTGGCGAATGAGAGGCATCAATTTTAAAGCGCTTTGGATAAAAGCGCTATATAAATGCAGTCCATTTACCATTTACCAAGTGACTGACAAACCGGTTCGATGGCTCAAAGGAGTTTACTGAACGACTCAGCTGCCTAGCTTTCATAAGAAATCCTCCTGCACTGCACAATTTACAGTATATCTTTAAGGAAGGACAGCAGAGCTGTTATCTGCAGTGCTTTACCCAGAGCAACGGTATAAAGCCAGTATGAGTGCCGGAGGACTCGCTGGATGAGTGTATAAGAGCCAGTCCTAAAGAGGACTCACTGGATTAGTGTATTAGAGCCAGTCCTAAAGAGGACTCAGTGGATGAGTGTATTAGAGCCAGTCCTATAGAGGACTCAGTGGATGAGTGTATAAAGAGGACTCAGTGGATGAGTGTATTAGAGCCAGTCCTAAAGAGGACTCACTGGATGAGTGTATTAGAGCCAGTCCTAAAGAGGACTCAGTGGATTAGTGTATTAGAGCCAGGCCTAAAAAGGACTCAGTGGATGAGTGTATTAGAGCCAGCCCTAAAGAGGACTCACTGGATTAGTGTATTAGAGCCAGTCCTAAAGAGGACTCAGTGGATGAGTGTATTAGAGCCAGTCCTAAAGAGGACTCAGTGGATTAGTGTATTAGAGCCAGTCCTAAAGAGGACTCAGTGGATGAGTGTATTAGAGCCAGTCCTAAAGAGGACTCAGTGGATGAGTGTATTAGAGCCAGTCCTAAAGAGGACTCAGTGGATTAGTGTATTAGAGCCAGCCCTAAAGAGGACTCAGTGGATGAGTGTATTAGAGCCAGTCCTAAAGAGGACTCAGTGTATTAGAGCCAGTCCTAAAGAGGACTCAGTGGATTAGAGTATTAGAGCCAGTCCTATAGAGGACTCAGTGGATGAGTGTATTAGAGCCAGTCCTAAAGAGGACTCAGTGGATTAGTGTATTAGAGCCAGTCCTAAAGAGGACTCAGTGGATTAGTGTATTAGAGCCAGCCCTAAAGAGGACTCAGTGGATTAGTGTATTAGAGCCAGTCCTAAAGAGGACTCAGTGGATTAGTGTATTAGAGCCAGTCCTAAAGAGGACTCAGTGTATTAGAGCCAGTCCTAAAGAGGACTCAGTGGATTAGTGTATTAGAGCCAGTCCTAAAGAGGACTCAGTGGATTAGTGTATTAGAGCCAGTCCTAAAGAGGACTCACTGGATGAGTGTATTAGAGCCAGTCCTAAAGAGGACTCAGTGGATTAGTGTATTAGAGCCAGTCCTAAAGAGGACTCAGTGGATGAGTGTATTAGAGCCAGGCCTAAAGAGGACTCAGTGGATGAGTGTATTAGAGCCAGTCCTAAAGAGGACTCAGTGGATTAGAGCCAGTCCTATAGAGGACTCAGTGGATGAGTGTATTAGAGCCAGTCCTAAAGAGGACTCAGTGGATTAGAGTATTAGAGCCAGTCCTAAAGAGGACTCAGTGGATGAGTGTATTAGAGCCAGTCCTAAAGAGGACTCAGGGGATTAGTGTATTAGAGCCAGTCCTAAAGAGGACTCAGTGGATGAGTGTATTAGAGCCAGTCCTATAGAGGATTCAGTGGATGAGTGTATTAGAGCCAGTCCTATAGAGGATTCAGTGGATGAGTGTATTAGAGCCAGTCCTAAAGAGGACTCAGTGGATGAGTGTATAAGAGCCAGTCCTAAAGAGGACTCAGTGGATTAGTGTATAAAGAGGACTCAGTAGATGAGTGTATTAGAGCCAGTCCTAAAGAGGATTCACTGGATGAGTGTATTAGAGCCAGTCCTAAAGAGGACTCACTGGATTAGTGTATTAGAGCCAGCCCTAAAGAGGACTCACTGAAGTAAATAACCCTTAAGTTACTGCTAGGGCAATAATGAACATCTGAAACACTTCCTGCCAGGAAGAGGACGTAAGTGCATGTTGCTCCCACAGTGAGGATCACAGTTCAAGAACAATAGTTCAGTTGTATTTTTGGGCTACCAAGTCCCCAAAATCAACCATGAAACACCACCTCCACACGAACAGGCTCTTTTGTAGGGTTTCACAAAGAAAGCCCTAACTGAGAGCAGCCAAGGAACTAGCCTGCTATGGTCAGGTGAGGTTAAATAAATCTTTTGGGCCATTTACACCATCTGGCATCAACAGAGGGCTGCACACAAGGAAAAGCACCTCATGCCTGCAGTCATATACGGAGCACTGATACACCGGGGCTGTTTTGCTGCAATCGGTCCAGGGGAGGGGCTTGATGACGTCAATCGCATAGTGAATTCCACCAAGTAACCAGGACATTTGAGCTAAAACCTGCTTTCCTCTGCTAAGCGAGGGAGAGCGAGGCCGCAGGAGGACGTTCTATCAAGACAACGACCCCAAACATACCCCTCAAAGTCAACACGGAAACGGCTCTGCGGGAACAAAATCGATGCTTTGCGATGGCCTTCTCGGACAGACACCCCGTTAAAAACCTGTGGGCTGAACTGGAAAGAGCGGTCCGTAAACACAAACCCGAGGGTATGGAGGATCTTGAAAGGTTTTGTATGGGGGACTGGTTCCAAAGGAGTTCTCCAGCCATATATCAACCATTATAGCAATAGGCTCAGTGTCGGTATCCTTGTCCAGGGAGGCTGCACCAAACACTAATCACGGGTTTGCCGATAATAATGAAACTTATTCTTCTTGGAAATGAGCATAAAATTAGAAAAAATATCTACGTTTCCACCGAATCATTGCTAATGTAGAATATTTTCCACGTGTGGAAAAATTACAATATATCTCCTTAATGGTGCTGTTTTCTTCAGTCAATGAGTATACACATATATATTTATATATTTACTGATGGAGTGAAAGAAAAATGGGTAAATATAAAGACGTAGATAGATAAATGAATAGGTAGATAAACAGAGCTATACCCAGACAGATAAATGAAGAAACGGACAGACAGATACAGCTAGCTATGTGATCTCCAGTAGGGTAATTGGTTGGGCAGCAATCTCATTTAAAAAAAAAAATTAATGGAATAAACAAAAGGAGAAAAAAATGAAATAATAAGTAATTGTCATAATAACTGACAATAAATAAATGACAGACCGCTAAGTTGCGGCATCACAACGGCCCGGAAAGCCAGACGTATTTCGCCAAAACCGTCGCGGTAACACCGTCGAGAACTCGGCCCCTTGAAAGGCCCAGGGAAATCTGGGGGGAGGGGGCCCAAATTTTATGCTGACTTGGCCTGGAACGCGTCTCCCCCCTCTCCCGCTACCCAGAATCCTTTGTGACTGTCGTGACCCCTGCCTGACCCAATGTTCTGCTTGAGTAGAGACTACATTACCCCACAGTATTGTTCTATTATTGCCAGAAATTGAGTTTTTGTCCACGTTGTCATCATGGGTCTCCTAGATTGCTGACATACTGCTTTTCCTCCATCGTCTGCCCATGTGAACGAACACGCACATGTACACACACACACACACACACACATACATACACGCTGGTACACGCACACACACACACACACAGATACACACGCACGCACACACATACACGCATACACGCTGGTGCACGCACACGCACACACGCTGGTGCACGCACACACACACACACACACATATGCACAGATACACACATGCTGGTGCACGCACACACACATGACACTGACATACACACGCACAATACACAGCACCGCACGCACACACACGCATACCCATGCACACACAAGCGTGCATACACACACACACACACACACACACACACATATATATATATAAACCCTACACACACACACACACACACCGACAGACACAAACACACACGCACGTCCCCACTCCACTCAAAAAACAGCCTGCCTCCAATAAACCTTCCGCAGGCAGACAGAAAGGGGAAAATGGAATGAACCTCGGGGAGAAACGCCATGATGGACTTCACCTTTCCTTCCTATGGCATTCATTTAGAGCCAGTCAAGGTAGCTGGCAATCAACATCACTCTCTGCAGTCCATAAATGGAGAGGAACCTGCCAAGCGTGCGCTCCAGGATCATAAAATACATAAACGTTGAGCGGGGGGGGGGGGAAGCCATAAAAACATGCACTGCAGGAAGGTGCCACCTCGGTGAAATAGGTACAGACTCGCTCGCTTTTAAAAAATAAAATAAAATTAAAAAAACGAGACCGGTCTCATTTCGGGTTCGACTGTTCCTGTAGGGACCGAGTTCACGCACGGCTGACGGGTTATCGACGCTGGCCTAGCGCGCGTGTCCCGGGGACGATCCTCGCTGATCTCTCCTCATCGATCGGGGCTGCGGCCTGACCGTAAATTTGCCGGGGAAAGCCGCTGTGCCCCACGCGCACGTGCTCGTCAGTCACTCTGCAGCGGGGGGAGGGGGGGGCGGGGGGGCAAGCTCGTTACGGACACGGTCAGCCAGTTAGACGAAGCCTGGCAGGTTCTCGCAAGCATGAAAATCATCTATCGACGGCCGCTTCCCGAATTCACCACGGCCAGCGCACCGTTCGAACCGTTCCCCCCAACCCCCCCCCCGCACCCCGGTGACCCCGGCGACGCGGCCCGTCGCCGCTCGCTCCGTCCTTGGTCCCCGGAACCGTTAGCGGGAGCGGCGGGCGCTCCTCCGAGCGCCATTCAGAATGTAATTTCACAGGCCGCTGCCTCGCCGGCAGGGGGGGTGTGGGGGGGTGGGAGGGAGCCATCTGGACGGAGATTCGCACCTGACGCCGTCTCCCGCGGTGCGCCGGGCCGGCGCCCCTGCCGCGGCTCGGCGTTCTTAGCCGCGCCGGCTCCTTCCGCCGCGCTTAATTACCGGGAGGGGCTTCGGCGCCGCCCGCGGCTCCCGGAGACGAGCGCTAACGTGGAGAGAGGGGGGGAGGATCCGGAGACGCGGTGTGGAGAGTTACCGCACGCGACCGTGGCGGATAGTCCACCCCCCCGCAGCTTCGGGCGGTCGAGCAGTTAGGGAGGTAAACGGAAGGGTTTCATACGGCGGCAGTGGGGTGGAAGTGGGTAAGGAACTGGGCTTGTAACCGAAAGGTCACAGGTTCAATTCCTGGGTAGGACACTGCCGTTGTACCCTCGAGCAAAGGTACTGAATCGCTTCATATCCAGCTGTATAAATGGATACGATGTAAAATGCTATGTGAAAGTTGTGTAAGTCGCTCTGCTAAATGCCTGTAATGTAATGTATGGCGACGCTACGTCCGTCTTTGTTGTCTCCGGAGTCGGCGGTGACAGCTCGACGAGAGGCCCGGAAGAGGCTGTTTTCAGTCAGGCAGCGGCGGCGTTCAATCGGCAAGCATTCCCAGCAGACTTACTCTTACTCTGTGGCGTCGAGAGTCAGGATGTAACATTTCAACGAGCATTTCAGAAAAAACAAAGCAAGTAAAATTCTTAGGTTGAACGCCGTAGTACCTGAAGCAATATATGTTTACGATCACTTAACCTAACCCTAACTGCTTGTGAATGAGAGCATATTGTAAAGCGCTTGTAAAAGCCTATAAATGCTAGTCTTTACCATGCTGTTGAACAAACGGCTGAACGTCGAGCCGCCTCCTTGAACAGAATCATAGAATAATAAGCTCCATAAAGCAGAGCTTCTGCTCGCCATCAGAGCCGTGCACAGAGAAGGCGTGTTCAGGCGTCTGTAGACCATCCAGGCTAGTTTTCCTTTAACTGCAGATTCCAACGAGAAGGACACCACTCTCCCTCTCCCACTCCCTCCTTTTACATAAATTCATTTAACTGCAGAAAACTCCTACTTAATGGAAAAAAGATATGCAAAGATAAAAGGTTTGTTTGGGTTTTGCTTCAGAAGGCCCGTAGAACAGAAGCAGAGGAGTCTTATTTATTTTTTTTACTGGAAACCAAATGTCCTTCTAGATCCGAAGACCTTACATCACTAAGTCTCGAAACTACGACTTGAAATAAAAGCCATTTTGTGTTCTATCCATTAGAAGTTCTGGATAGGACAGAAGATGGAAAGGACAAGAGGGGAAAAATGTAATATTTGAAAATATTTCAGTAGTTCACACACGCGTCCGTGCGTCTGAACGGCCTGCTCCTCTAAGAGCAGGACGGGACCGGGACAGGACCAGGACGGGACCGGGGACAGGACCGGGACAGGCCGTTCCCCAGAGTGGCCGGCCAGGATTGAAGTGTTCTGCCTCACAGCAGATCCATTTCACGAGCGGCGAGCATGTGGCGGCGGGGGTGGGGGTGGGGGGGGGGTGGGGTGGCGCCGGAGCGTTTCCGGCACATTCCGTCCCCCCCCTGAGGGACGTGGAGACGGAGGGGAGCACGAGGGGTGGAACGTGGCGTGCCTTTATTCTTTACTTTTCATTTAAAAAATATTTTTTTTTAAGATCCCCTCAGGAAATGGAGAAGGACCCTGCCGGGAAGGCAGTACAGAGGCGGAGAAATGAAACTGTTACTTCACACTAACGACTGATCTGAGATCAGTCTCGCCTTTCAGCTCAGAGAATATAAGGTTAGGATGTGGATAAGAGTTAGGATGCGGATAAGGTTAGGAGGTGGATAAGTTTAGGATGTGGATGTGGTAAGTGTAGGATGTGGGTAAGGGTTAGGATGTGGGTATGAGTTAGAATCTGAGGTTAGATGTGGTAGGTTAGGATCGTGGAGTGAAGGTTTAGGTGGACTGTGTAAATTAAGTAGTTAGGGGATGTAATATAAGTTTAGGAGGTGGATAAGTGGTAAGGAATGGTTTGGATGTGGTGGTAAGTGTAGGATGTGGGTAAGGGTTAGGATGTGGGTATGAGTTAGAATCTGGGTAAGGGTTAGGATGTGGATAAGGTTAGGATGTAAATAAGTTTGGGAGGTGGATAAGTCTAGGATGCGGATGTGGGTAAGTTTAGGATGTGGCTAACGATCAGGATGTGAATAAGGGTTAGGATGTGGGTAAGATCAGAACGTGAAGTCAGGCTGCCTTCAGGTGCAGATGGTGGAGGAACCCAATACGACAGAGGTCAACGGAGAGCAAGTTGTAGGCAGATCTTAGTCCATCAGGGACCTTTAATGGACTTGCGTCTGATTAACATACGAATATTAATGTGAACATTTGCGCGGAACACGGTCATTAAGCGAATCGCTGATCTCGAGAGCTCGAGAGCTTGAAAGGCGGGGCTGGGCGGGGCCACGGTCACATTCGGCCAATCGCCCGCCTCCAGCTCCGGTCGCCCGTGGCGACGGAAGCAGGCCGAGCGGAAGCGATGTCGTACACGCTGACGCTAGGCGTAGGGAGAGCCCCCCCCGCCAGACTCTCCCCTCCAGCGGAGACTCAGAGAACAGCTGTTTATGCTAATCTCGTCCGCTAAATTAATTTCCCGCCGACGGAACGCTCCCCTAGGGCTGAGTGAGCGCGCGCAGCTAGCAGCTAGCAGCTAGCGCTCAGCCACCCTGCAGCCAGAGACCAGGAGACCGACGCTGTGTGCGGTATTTATTCAACTACGGGCTGGGACCCAAAACGGGGGCGTGCGCGAGGCGGGTCCCGCAATGAGCCTGTAGCCCACTAGGCTACGCCCGTATGTGTATTTAACCGGTCCCCGAAAGGTGCTAAATTTCTAATTGGGGTCCCGAAATTACAACTATTTCTAATTTTGGTAAAAGATTTTTTTGAAGTATTACCAATTTGGGCCTCGATATTAAAAAGTTTAAAATCCAGTGCATCAGCTGTAAATGTTTGAATGAAACAGAAGCCCGGGACAGAAATCTCAAAACGCGATGAAAAAAAAAAAAAAAAAAGAAGACATTTCTGGCGGCGAATCAACGGCCTGTGACGCACCGCACCGTGCCCAAGGCAGTGCACGCAAGGCCTCCGAGCGGAGGAGGGAGGAGGTCCACGTCACTGAAGCCGAATCAGCCGAATCAGCCGAATCTAATTTCGCGGAGCGACTCGCTCAGAGAACGCCGACTCCGCAGAAACGGAGAAGCGCGACACGGCACTAATTACGCAGGGGGCCGTGTCGAAAAGCACGCATTCTGCCGCACGCGCCACGTATTTGCTGTACAGAAAAACCACCGCTTCGGGTCGCACACCTTAAGCGACATCGTTAAATCACGCCGGCATGAATGGTCGCCGTTCTGAGGAGCAAGCACCGCCACGACCTCGACACACACACTCCGAGACGGACACACACACACACACACACACACGTGCCGCTTGGGACGCTGTGAACCAGCGACGGGTCACCTGATGTGTACCGAATTTCAGGTGAAAACTGCACACGATAACCCTTTCACATACCTCTCTTTAGCGTCTCCCTCAGTTGTTGAGGTTCTCAGTTATTTTTTACTTTCGTGTTCCAAGGCCGGGGTTTTCAACAGAGGGTCCGCAGACCCCTGGAAGATACTGCAGAGGGTACCTGGCCTGACTTGATATGCAACCACTATATATACGAGATTTGGCAAAATATTTCAAAATATAAAAGCTTTTTTGGAAATCGAACCCAGGGTCGACACAGCTCAGCAGGTAAGAGCGGTTGTCTGGCAGTCAGAGGGTTGCCGGTTCGAGCCCCACCCTGGGCGTGTCGAAGTGTCCCTGAGCAAGACACCTAACCCCTAAATGCTCTGGTGAATGAGAGGTATCAATTGTAAAGCGCTTTGGATAAAAGCGCTATATAAATGCAGTCCATTTACCATTTACCAGTTTAACTCATGATGGGGGTCCCCTGGATGCCCTTGAGCCTGGGTGGGGGTCCCAGTTGAAAACCCCTGTTCTCAGGAACCAGGCATTTCTAGGGTGGGATTCAGTCAGGTCTGAGACCCAGAAAGCACAGACGGAAAGCAGCTGGGCTCCAGCTTGCTCTTGGTAAGTTAAGGGTTAATACTTAATACAACCTATGGCCCTGTTCCTCAAAACACGGTCCTCAAAGGGAGAGAACTGCTGGTTCTCCACCCTCCATTTACCTGGGAGTCAGGCGGGAAGACAGTCCGGCCAATCAGCAGCACTAATTTGTCAGTTCATTACCTGGGAGGAAAGAAAACCAGGGCCGGATTTCGATTTGACGGCCTGACTTGAGTGTCCCTGACCTATAGGGTCCCTGAGGTGTTGGTGAGGTCACATCGCTACACGTCTGTACCTCTGGTTGTCAGGTTGCGTTAAGTCTCACCGTTGCCGTGGAGACCGGAGTACTATAGAGCTGGACAACATGGCATTGGTGGACCGCGCAGTCGTCAAGACATCACGGTCATTTGAGGGGAGAGGAACACCTCTCGTCTTGTACTCGTCTGGCAATTAAACGCACAAAACCAAACCGCGCGAAAGCGTTGAGAGGCAATTAAAAAAAAGCTAATTAAACAGTAACCCGCAAAAGTTTGACAATAAAAACTCCTCAAAGAAAGAGCCAAGTTCCTACAGTCAAGAGAGAGAAAAGAGGAGGGACTCCCTGGTTATTGACAGTGAGGGGGGAGGGGCCGTCCGCTTGATTGGCGGCCGGCAGCTGTGCGCCGGGGGGGAGTGGGGGGAGGCGGAGCCCCGAGACGGAGGGATGAGTGAGCAGCAGACGGGCGGGGGGGGGACAGGATGACTGTGACTGATCGCATCCACCCTCCTCCAGGACGGGCGCGACCCGCGTCAGGAGATAACGAACCTCCACCAAAAAAAAGGAACTCCGCCATCAAATCAACTCCCGGGGGCCACACGTGATGTTGGGGGTCGGAGAAGGGGGGACAGCGTAAGGGTCCGGCACCGATTCGGACCGTAATCACTTCGACTCGTCTGCTTATTCACAGTGAAGCCCCCTTTCCACACTGCAAATACGGACTCACAGTATTCAAAGACGATTTTTCCCCCCCTTTTTCTAGTTTGGTGTCTTTGTGTGTCTTTATTTCCTGGTGCTGCATTCGCTCCTACGCGAGGAGTGCCGGAGCCGCAACGCGCGCACCGCGGTCACGCGCCCGCCAGCGAGCCGCGCGGTGCTATGAGACAGCCAATCGGAGGACAGCTGCATCTCTGACAGCAACTGGCCGTCCGTGAGCACCTGACACGCTTCGGAGACGAATTTAACACACACACAGTAGAATGTCCAGTGTTAATTCAACTCTTAACAGATAACATTTGGTCCCACATTCAAGAATGAGTTGACACTGTTAAGAGTTGGATTAACGCTGGACATTCTACTGAATATGGGTCTACTCTTAATGACTGTAAAAACAAAACAGGCGTGGATGGCCAAAATTTAAAAAAATGAAAAACTAACATAGAGGACTGAAGACGAATCTGAAACTTCACTGATGTGGAAATGACTCTGGGTTGAAGCGCAGTTGGTGATAGCGCCACCAAAGGTCTGGGAGGGCTTGCCACTATCTGTACAGCCCAACAGGTTAACTGGACACCTGTGGACTCCGTGATAAAACCACCAATGAAAGGTCTTCCTTGGACTCCGCTGTATGCGGGCTTAGCTGTGGGCTGTGGTGTGAAAAGAAGCAGCTGAATCGGCAGTGAGGTTCTCGCGTGACTGCGGCTGTGGTTACCGACTGGACGTTCCAAATTTGGGGGGGGGAACTGAACTATAACAACCTGGATTGGAAGTCAGCCTTCTCAATCAACCAATCAATCAAATTTTATTTTACAGCAGTTGTCACAATACGCTTCACAGACAACCCTGGCCTAAACCCCCCCAGGAGCAAGATGCCTAAGGCAACAGTGGCAAGGAAAAACTCCCTGTGGCAGATGGGAAGGAACCAGGCTCCAGGGGGGGAACCCATCCTCCTCTGGTCGGCTCAGGGTGCCGACTGGTGACCAACATGGCACTTCTGTCAGCACGGCGGTTCTCACATTTTAGAGTGGACAGTGACTCAGCAACCTGCCGCTAACCTCGTACACTCAGCACTGGACTCGTCCTCCTCCGCGGGTTTGATAAATGCGGCGGGTTCTCGGGCGCGGCCGGTGCCCGGTCTGGGGGCCCAGCCCGCCCGTGCCGCTGCCATCCAGTCTGCTTTACGGTCCAGCGGACCGCTCCGGGCCGGTTTAGCAGCCACCGACCTCACGGTGTGCCAAACACTGCAAGCCATGCATCCTCTGACAAGGTTTTACATTGGCCACGATTCACACGTCGAATCTTTAATCCGATTGGTTATCGCGCCATGTTCCCCGCCCCCTTTCCGGTCGCTTCGCTATCCCAGCTTGCCTAGCGGGCACGAAAACGAACGGAGGCGATTTACGAATCTGCTCCTCGTCGGGAAGGTGCGTGGCTTCCCCCCTCAGAGGAGCGAGGGTGCCCTGATTCAGGTCGCTGCCGCCCGCAGCGGTGCTAACAGTGTGCTAGCATCTCCTCAGCATCTGTGTCGAGCTGCGTTTGGCTCCCAGGTGAACAGCCAAGGTGTGTGAGAGAGCTTTAGAGTAGAGAAGAGGGAAGGGCCACCCAGTAACGAATCCATGGACAGACAGCGCCAGGGTCTGCCTGCACTGCTGTTACCCGGGGTTACCGGCAGGCCGAGAATTTATATACGACTGGACCGGCTTCGGTTTCCTCGTTAATGTCCGCGACAGCTTGTAACGTACGCTTGACAGACACGCATTAACTTTCTTCAGCCATCGAGGAATCAGTCGAAGTTAATTTTGTGAGTACTGCGCGAAGAAGGAAGGAGGGCTTCAGTGAAGTGGCGGGTCCCCTGCCTCGGCATGGAACAGCGCCCCCCTCTGGCCAGTCAGAGACTTGCAGTGGGCCTGGAGGGGCTATGCAGTCCTCTCCCATGATAACTACGCAGCACAGCAGGGTGAAAGGAACTATAGCTAGATACACACTAGCGGGATATACGTTGTGACAGATATATAGATATACAGTCATGAGACAAGTTTCAGTCATGACTGTGCATTACAAAGACACAGTGAAGCGACCAGATCTACATTACTTTAAGTGGGGGTTAAATGGTCACATTATATATGCAAACTCCTTTACATTTCTGTGTTTACAATGATCTGGGGGACAATACTTCACAAATGAGGCTTCAACGCATCTGCACTGAAATCCATAATGCTTTCACCTCTACAGAACTGGACTGGAGCTTAAGAAGCACATTTCAGTGCATTCCACAACATCTTCAGGAACGAATGGATTTTTAAAAAAATATATTTTTTATTTTATAACGCAGACTTGCTTGGTGAACAAATTCATTAGCCACGCTCCTGGCAGGCAATCCCAAACGTCGACTCGTTTATATCTGGCGACATCTCTCTTTTTTTAAAATGGCGTTTTAACGAGCTTTCGGCTGCAAACGGCTGAAAGAACGGAGGGAACCGTCATTCGTTAAATAAAGTTTTTAATTCTGGATTAACGAGCAGGTTTTTGGGGGCTGGATAAGATCCGCGCCGCGACCCGCCGCGACCCCCAGAAACATTAACCGGGTCCCAGAGCTTCATCAGCAGACTCTGCAGCTAATTTTAAACCCCTGCTCTGTGATGCAGCACATTTAAACCCCCTGCTCTGTGATGCAGCTCATTTAAACCCCCTGCTCTGTGATGCAGCTCATTTAAACCCCCTGCTCTGTGATGCAGCACATTTAAACCCCCTGCTCTGTGATGCAGCTCATTTAAACCCCCTGCTCTGTGATGCAGCTCATTTAAACACCCTGCTCTGTGATGTAGCTCATTTAAACACCCTGCTCTGTGATGAGCTCATTTAAACCCTGTCTTGATGCAGTCATTTAAAACCCTGCTCTGTGATGCAGCTCATTTAAACCCCTGCTCTGTGATGCAGCTCATTTAAACCCCTGCTCTGTGATCAGCTCATTTAAACCCTGCTCTGTGATCCAGCTCATTAAACCCCTGCTCTGATGCAGCTCATTTAAACCCCTGCTCTGTGATGCAGCCATTCAAACCCCCTGCTCTGTGATGCAGCTCATTTAAACCCCCTGCTCTGTGACGCAGCACATTTAAACCCCCTGCTCTGTGATGCAGCACATTTAAACCCCCTGCTCTGTGATGCAGCTCATTTAAACGCCTGCTCTGTGATGTGCTGCAGCTCATTTAAACCCCCTGCTCTGTGACGCAGCTCATTTAAACCCCCTGCTCTGTGATGCAGCTCATTTAAACCCCCTGCTCTGTGATGCAGCACATTTAAACCCTCTGCTCTGTGATGCAGCTCATTTAAACCCCCTGCTCTGTGATGCAGCACATTTAAACCCTCTGCTCTGTGATGCAGCTCATTTAAATGCCTGCTCTGTGATGCAGCTCATTTAAACCCCCTGCTCTGTGATGCGCTGCAGCTCACACACAGCTACCTACAGCAGAACAGCTATAAGGCTGTGTGGGACTACACAGCTGTGTGATACCTACAAATACGTTTAAAATATATTTTTCAATATATTTGAAGTACTGAAAATGTAGTAGTTTATACACTGGTAGGCTGTTTCTAGAAAAAAAATGTATACGAACTGTGTGAGACTAATTTAAAGCCTTAAAATATAAAACAATATATTTTTCAATATATTTTAAGTGCCTGAAATATATTACAATACATGATTTACTGGTACTCTCTTTCTAGAAGACAACTATACGAGCTGTGTGGGACTAATTTAATGCTTCAAATAAAACAAATATTTCATATATTAAGTGCCGAAATATATACATACATATGCGCGGTATGCTCTGGAAAACTTAAAGGTGTTGGATACGTATGTTTACAACTGAAATAATTACAATATCAGCGTTGACACATACCCTACTGAAGCAAATCCAAAACTATGGTTTGGTAATAATTTCTACTATTTGAGACTAAAGAGATTAAACTACAACACTCTGGAGCAGTCTTGCCAAAGGATTTCAAACCTGAAAAGTAAAGAACCAGGCAAAACCAGCTTATTTGTGTCAACAAATAAGTATAAAGGTGTAGGCCTGCAGTCACCTGCAAGTTAACATTAAAAAAAACTAAAACAGACTCTTTAATATTCAGCTGCAATTGATTCATCTTTAATTAGCAAATTAGGTTTATCAATCGAATACTTAAGTACTTCACTGGCTCTGTGACTGCGGCAGGATAATAGAGGTACCCAGCGGGGAGTTTTTACAATCCTGCCTCAATTTACCCAGCGGGACCTCACTGCGCCACAGAGGAAGAGGGGGGGGGGGGTGCAGGAGGCCTACAGAGGCCTACGCTCTTCCTCTTCCGTGTCACTGATCCCAGCTCTAACACAGACACGTGTTGTCTACAGCCGTGAAAACGCGCTCAAAAACAGTTTACCTACCACTCTGACACCAAAAAAACATTGACACGTACCGACTCAAAAAAGGAAAATCATCGCAGCTTCAACGCAACAGTTCGCTTTCCCAGTACTCCTCCGCAAAAAATAACATCGTAACCAAATCGAAAGTGAAATCACCTGGCCGAATGGAGAAGTCTACGACTCGCCTTCCCCCCATCTGCCCCGTTCGAAATATCTCGCGACAGCGATTTCTGATTTATTAACGTTCGTGGTCTTAAAGTCGTTAAAGATTACGCTCCCTATCTTTTTCACCGTCCGCCCCGATGCCGCTGCCGCCGCCCACGCCGCCTCCGCCCCGGAATTTAAATGTCGCTGAGTGACGCGATCGAAGCCTCGCCCGGCTCCGGAGAGCTTCGGAGACGGAGAGAGAACGGTTCATGAATTAGGCATGACTTCAGTGACGCGGGCGACCTTCTGTCCCCGCCTTATCGCTACGGAGACTCGCGGTTAAATGAATAATGATCCCGAGTTGCACTTCAAAAAAAAAAAAAAGGCTAGCAAAAAAAAAAAAAAAAATCTGCTTTTACTGGGAAACAAAACGCTTGGTTAAATGTTGTTAACCACAAAAGAGAGTTAACAAAACAAAGCTGCAGACAATTTTGTGTTTCGTTTAGTTCGTGTGTGCAAACAGAAATGTCAAGTTTGTTCTGATGTCAGAAATGACCAACTCTTGCGTCACAGTGCGGGTGCATATTCAATTGTTGTTATTATTATCACTATTTTTATTATTATTATAGGTGAAGGCATCATAAGAACTGCCAATTTCCCTGTGTAAGAATACTAGCAGACGAGACAGCTTTAACTCACCATCCATTCGGAAATAATGACGTCCACTTTCTCCACAGGCAGAGCCACGTCCTCGATCCTTCCTTTGATCAAAGTAATCACGTCCTGAAGGTCGTTCGATCTGCGCGGGAACAATTCGGACACCATCAGCTCGTGGCAATTTCATTATGTTTTTATTTCACAGCTGCAGAATAAAGGTCCTAAAAACCATTCAAAACATGACCCACCACTACACTTATGAAAGCAGAATTGTTGAGTGCGAGGTTCAAGTTCGTTGTTAACGTTCATCACTTTAAGTAAGGTGCGACAAGGGTAGGTCAAAGCCAGAGTTCTCTTCCAATCAGAATCCACTTAAAGCCTCGAGGACAAGATGGATGGATTATTTAGCCAATCAATGACCTCAATGAATCACTGGTACATAGACAGTGAAAACCAGCCAAGACTGCAGGCCCACAGGACTGAACTCTGACATCTACGTGCTGACTGACAGGACGACAAGCTGTAAGCTTTGCAGATTCAACGTCCTCAGCTGGTAAGATGGCAAGAAATCTGTGAATTTATAATGATATATTTTCAGAACAAAATTTTCTGAAGCATACTGTAATGTTCACAAAATGATTCAGGTTCTCCAACGTATTAAAATGTTTACAAACATTCAAATATTAAAATATCCCCAAATATATTCAATTGTTATCCAATATATTCAAACATATTTAAATGTTATCCAACATATCCAAACAAATTTAAATGTTAACCAACATTCTGATGTTGGTCTGAGTTTGGGCCTCCAAAAACCATGGCCACATTTCAGCAAAGAAATTAACTCATCATATACACTAACAATTAATTTAAAAAAAAAATGAGGTCCACCAATCACAGAGTACATTGGTAATCACCAACAAGATAGTGCTGACAGTGATTGGTGGATACTGTCTGCCTACTTTTTTTGTTAGTTAATTTGACAGGGAGAACGCACATTAATAACATTTCTGTAAATGTGCCAGAGCTAGCCAGGGAGGCTAATTTTCATCTGTAGTCCATTGTAACTCCCCACAAACTGGAAGCCACACCCACACACACAAAAAAACTAAATTAAAAAAGTAACCCACCAATCACTGTGAATGTCATTCTACTGGTTACTACTGCTCTGTGACAGGTGGAACTCCTCTCTCTGTTTTCGATAGGTAAGGTGACATCATGACCGTTTCATCTCTGTTTTATTATCCCTGTGTATTCATGTGTAATAAATGTTCAATTACACAAGCTTAAATCAGTGCTTCTGAGCATTAATAGTGGCATAATCACGAGAAATACATTGTTTCAGTATCATATAAACCTATAAACACACGAGTCCAATTACTCCGCAACAAATAACTATTTTGAATAGTTAAGAAATTTACTCCACATTAAAACGCATAACGAGCATATTAAACGAAATTAAATTCTAGCAAACGATCATAAACTCGAGCGAATCATCCGCCGTCGGGCACTGCGGAGTCTGCAATGACGCTGCCGCCCGAGTTGTCCTCGGATACACTCCGCGAAGAAAACAAGCGCTCGACTTCAGAAACGGCGGCTTTCAAACAAAACAAAACAACAAAAAAAAAAAACAACCGAGAAAAACCGCGCTAACAATAGCGGCAGCCCAACTTCGGAGTTGGAGACCCCCCCGCCTCCCCCCCTTCCCCCCCCGCCCTACGCCGGTATCAATCTCTCCCAAATATTCCATTACGGGGACAGCGAATGTTAACGGGGACAGGGTAATTACTCACGCCCGGGGAAAATTTATTTACGCCGCCCGATCCTTATCTGGGCCGCTCTTAGCGCTATCTCATTCTCCCAGAATTCCACTGGCCCTGCTCTCTCCGGGCCGTAAAGGGGAGCGCCGTAATCTCATTAAAAGTGTAATTTAGAGGACAGCGCTGAAGACGGCCGCAGAGAGGGGGAGAGGGAGGGAGAGAGAGAGAGGAGAGAGGAGAGAGAGAGAGAGAGAGAGAGAGAGGGGGAGAGAGGGAGGAGGAGAGAGGAGGAAGAGAGGGGAGAGAGAGGGAGGAGAGAGAGAGGAGATAGAGAGAAAGAGAGGGGGAGAGAGAGAGGGAGGGAGAGGAGGGGGAGAGAGAGAGGGATGGAGGGAGAGAGGGAGAGAGAGAGAGAGAGAAAGGGAGAGAGAGGGAGGGAGGGAGAGAGAGGGGAGTGAGAGGGAGGGAGGGAGGGAGGGAGAGAGAGAGAGAGAGAGAGAGAGGGGAGTGAGAGAGGGAGAGAGAGGGAGGGAGGGAGGGAGAGAGGGAGAGGGAGGGAGGAAGAGAGCCGGAGGGAGGGAGCTGGAGAGAGGGAGAGAGAGAGAGAGAGAGGGAGAGAGAAAGTGAGTAAGCATTGGGGCAAAGCAGAAGTTTGCTGCGTTCGTCTCCCGTGAGCCAGCGGATCCCTCTGGCGTCACCCGCGCACGCGTTAACGCACCTGGGCGGTGGAGAGACCGCGTCACCCCTGGGCTGTTTGACGCCCGGCCCAGGGGGAGTGGGGGGGGGGCTGCATTAGAGCAATCACCTGCCTGTTCTAAACTCAAGCGGGTTTCAATTTGCCATTTCAAGGAGGCCATTTTATACCTGCAGTACCACTGATAACAACTGATGTTAATAGCGCCCCCCCCTCCCCCCCCCCCAAACAGTGTCTGATGAAACAATGTACATACAGTATTACTCTCAGATAGAGCCATCTGAAATACGGGCATATTAAAGTACACCAAATTACACCTGATATTAAACGAGCAGCCTCCTGCTTCACTCTTAGAAAGACCAAGACCATTAGCACCAGCAGGGTTGTTTCATAGAGAAATCTTGAAAGGTCTTCCTCCGACTCCACTCTCAACCGCGGTGCGAAAAGAAGCAGCTGTTTTCGGAGGAGAACCGCGGATGTCTACGCACACCCGAATCACCCGAATATAAATAAATAAATAAATGTTTACGTAAAGCAGGAGGACACGGGAGATTGATAATAAACTAATCGGCTCTCGTGCCCTTGGTAAAGTCGAGACGTCGAGGGGCAGATTGACTGATACAGGCCTCGCGTTTCCATCAGCTCTGACGGCGAGCCAGCGGACTGTTAAATTAAAGCCCTCCCCCTGTGTTCTCCATTCGTTTGATCGTGAGGGGGAAAACGTACAGGAAGGGCCGCTACGTCATCGCCTCGACCGCGCGAGCAGCTCGTGTGGACGCAGAGCGCGCTAACGCACTAACGCGCTAACGCGCGAGGCGGTAAAGTTTGGAGGCCCAGGGCGGGTCCCGAGGCGCACGCCCCGAAATTCTCCCGAACGGAATAGCGGGAAATGTCCGCCGCGCCTGTGGGGGGGTGGGGGGGTCGGTGAGATCAGCTCCTGCGACACGGCTGGGGTGCTTAAGGGGAACTCTCGAGGGGAGGGCGCGGGCGAGGTAAAGGAGCGGTGCATTATGGGCCGCGTCTTTGGCTTCCCGCTCAAGCTTTTAAAAATCGGCCGGGCGATAACGTCCGGGAAGCCTCCGGGGGGCGGTGGAGAGAGAGAGGCCCGAACTTCGACGAAGCGAAGCAGGCGGGAGGGGAAGGGGCCACAGCCTGGGGCCTGGGGCCTGGGGGCTGTCAGCGCAGAGCGCCGGGGGAAAAAAAAACAAAACACGACGATTAACCTTCCGCATGAAACGGGCTTCGACCGCTCGACCACCCCCCGACAGGCCGGACGCGGGATTTACGGTCGGTTTTGAAAAGCGGACCGCAAAATGGCCGCCGGTGCAAGCGTTAGTTAAGGTTAAAGAGCTGGACCGGCAACCGTAAGGCTGTAGGTTTGATTACCGGGTCGGGTTCGGCGGCTTATCGACTGTTCATCCTTGTGCTTATCGACTGTTCATCCTTGTGCTTATCGACTGTTTCACCTTCCAGCCGTATAAATGGATTGTGCATTAAAAAAAAAAGAATTCAAGCTGTGGAAGCAGAAGCCAGGGTTCGGGTTCAAAGTCCTGATTTTGGCCTACACTGCAGCCAACAGCCCCTCCCCCCCCCTCCTCCTCCTACCCACGGGACCCTAAACGCCAGCTCCACCCACTCCCTGACATCCGGGTCAATGGCTCTCGCTCGTCCAGACCGCAGGGCTCCT
Organism: Anguilla rostrata; assembly: GCF_018555375.3. Classification (NCBI taxonomy): domain Eukaryota; kingdom Metazoa; phylum Chordata; class Actinopteri; order Anguilliformes; family Anguillidae; genus Anguilla; species Anguilla rostrata. The sequence continues at coordinate 6,879,272 of NC_057948.1, forward strand.
CCACCCTGGTTCCACAGCGACGGGACGACCTCCCCAAACCTCCCCCGTTCCTCTACGCACCACTCGGCCCCTGGCGTGGTCTGAAGACGCCTAATCCTCAGACCGTATCTGGATCGACTCCATCACCGCCGTACAGGACACTCTCGATCTTAGGATCGCTCTTATCGCACACATCCCTCTATCTGGATCCCCTAGCACGTTCACATCACGCTCGCATCTTCGTCCAGCACTTACGGTATATTGCGCTCGCGTCGTTATCTCGATGCCGTAGGTCTACCACGTCTTGTCGTCATGCCTCAGTCTGGTCTGAATCGCCTACGTTTAACTGTGCGAACTGGACTTGATGTTCATGGCCATAAACAACTGCTACATAATGTGTACTGTACCTTATCGGATCTGCGCGCAGTAGCTGTTTCAATGACCTTCGGTATGCACTTATCGTGGCTTCGGATGAAAGCGCCTGCCAGATAAATGTCACGTAAAGCAATGCAGCGGAAAGCAACGCAATGTAAACGTAATGGAAGTCGCTCTCAATAAGCGTCTGCCGCACGCACACAACGCAATGCACTGTAAATGTTCTGAAAGCTATTGTTCTTATCCGTTGTCTGGAGAGCTAACACCAGAGGTGAACCGTTCGACTGGGGTTTGCGCCAATGTATTCCGAGCTGACGCAAAATGGCCTCAGAATGTTAGTGGGATGTTTTGTGAATGTTATAACACAGCCACGACATGGCGGCAGAATTGTGAGAACACTTTGTGTTAGTCGGGTTATCATTAAGGATTTGGGATGGCAGGTATGCCATCCCGCCAAGTTACGCCTTGGCGGGGGCATGCCCCTTACCTATACAGCACCGAGAGTTTGGCACTTTTCAGGGTTCCCCACAGAAATAACCACAACAGCCACAGATATAATTTTCTACATTTTTTTTGAGCACTCATCACTTGCATACTTTCTTTCACATTGTTTTTTTTGTTCATCTTTATCAAGGGTGGAAATAATAAAGGACTCCTCCTGTACTGGTGTTGTGAAGATAACATAGTTCTCTACTGCAGGGCCTAGAGACCGGGAGCCAAAGCTATTCGGGAGACTCAAAAGCAGTTTCACAATCGGCCTCTACAGACGCCACCAAGAGGACAGTGCTAAATTACTGCGTGACTGCAACATACGAGGCCAGCTTCAAACATTACATTACATTACAGGCATTTAGCAGACGCTCTTATCCAGAGCGACTTACACAACTTTTTACATAGCAGTTTACATTGTATCCATTTATACAGCTGGATAGATACTGAAGCAATGCAGGTTAAGTACCTTGCTCAAGGGTACAACGGCAGTGTCCTTACCCGGGAATCGAACCTGCGACCTTTCGGTTACAAGCACAGTTCCTTACCCACTGTGCCACACTCCGTCCTGTATATGAGGAAAAACCAGGCCAACGGCAAAAGCTGCAGTCCCTTCAAAATGGAGTATTTCATAGGGAGGGGGCTGATGCATTTTCAGTGTGTCGGGCTTCATATCAGTCAGTAAAACGGCGCTGTATTCGCAGGTGTGTGTGTGAAAGCGTATGAACAGGGACACGGTAAGAAAGCGCGACAGCGCTAATCGCGGCTCCAGCGCGCCGCACGCCACCCGTGCCCCCCCGCCCCCGCCCTCCTCACCGAACGATGTCCATGGCCTGGTAGACGATGTCCGACTGATCCACGGCGACGACCCTGCTGGCCCCGCACCTGGCCGCGAACATGGAGAGGATCCCCGTCCCGCAGCCCACGTCCAGCACCACCTGCAGGCGGGAGGCGGAAGTGCGCTTTTTTATACCGCTCACCTCAGCCAGTTGTCACACTCGATCAGACGTCACCTGACACGCCCGGGGAGTGACCATTCCTCGGTTTAATTTTAGATTTTTTTTTACCAATTAATCAGGGAATAGCTATTATTATTATTCAGGCCATAAATGACTCAGTCGCTCCCCTTTTTGGGGGGCTCAGGCCTGATTTTCGCCCAATTTTCCTTTCCGTTTTCTCTGTAAAGTGTCTTTGTGACAGTGTCGCTAAAAAGTTCCATAGAAATAAAACTGAATTGAATTGAATAAATGCAGCAGCCAGAGGCAAATGATGCAAGTATTAGGGACGGACACACACACACACACATACCCCACACTCACACACACACACACACACACACACACACACACACACACACACACGCACATAAAGACCTTTTATAGCTGGTAGCAGAAGAGAGCATTCAGCAATAAATGTGCTCAGCTAGAGGCCCCCAGAGATATTTTGGGTGCAGAGATCAGCATTTCAGAATTAATCAGGAAAATTCCAGAAAAACCTCATCCCCACGTGCACCCTCCACTCCCCCCCAGCAGGGGGAGGAGTTTCAGCAGAACTGCCTGCCGTAAATCATAATGATGGGGCCTGATTGGCCGGGGCAAACGCCTCACCCCAGGCGACAGTCACCCGATGGCCAAGATAACGCACCCCCCCAGAACCCCCCCCCCCCCATTCAAGATCAAACCCCGCCAGCTCCGCATCCAAGAGGGGTTTTAACCGGTCGGTTGTCGTCGTGGTGACGGATGACCGCGGCTCTGGCGCAAGCTACCGCACCGACAGCCCGGGACGTGCCTCCCCCCCCCCCCCCCAAATCCGCCCCCCCTCGTCCCCACCCCCGTTATCAGGGCCGTGCAGTCCCAGCCCGGCTGCGGAACATTCCGGAGCGTAATAAAAATCCGGGCGCATTAAATCAAGCGCTGTCAGTGGCGCCGGCGCTAACCCAGATAGCGGGTCTCCGCGCGGGACCCCTGCCGCGGTACAGCGGCCCGCAAGGGGGCGGACCTCAAGGCCGGCCCCGCCCCCGCCCCGCTTACCTTGCCCTTGAAGACGTCGGGATTGAGGTACGCGAAGTCCCGGTAGCTCTCCGTCCGCACCTTGTCCTGCGTCGCCCCAGGGCAACATGGAACAAAAACACAAATTAAAAAAATCAGCCATCCGAATCTCCACACGAGGAGAATAACACAAACACGACAATACACACGAGCTTTAAAATGAACAGTCAGTGTCGTGCACTGCAGAGGAACAGCACGTCTAAGCACAACTGACACAACTGCTGTGCTCTGGGCGGCGATGCCAATTCTGCCAACACTCTGGGGTCCCCGACTTTATCAAACCGCAATAAATGCCGTTTCTTTCAACGCGCACTTGGTGCAAAAATGAATCTGTTGTACTGGATGTAAATGCATGTCGCCATCTGCACTTGCGTTGCATGAAGAAATGACCCACACGTGTGCTTTACGAGCATTGTAAAGCTTCGTAAATCTACCGGGCCTAAACACGCAATAGAAATGCAGTCCTAGGGTCACCTGACTTGTGCTGAGTGTATGAAATAACTCCAGCTTTAGAAAGCTCCCCCCCCGCAAACACCCCCCCCCCCCACGAGCCAACTTTCACATATTCAGTAATAAAAAAATTTTTAAATCTCAAAACGTCTTTGTTCGCCATCAATTGAGCCGAACCTTCAGGCGGAAACGCGCCGAGGACGGCGTCCCGGGCGAAAGCAATTACACTTTATTCATCCCTGGCACCTTATCTAACGCAGCCGCCAGGCGCTATAAAGACTAATAAACCGTCGTCTGGAAAGGGGAAAAAAAAAAAAAAAAAACCACATCCACACCTCCCGCGACGCGGGCGAAGGAAGGAGGCCGGCCGCGCGAGTCATCGCCCGGGTTCCCTGCTGCCCTGACCCGAATGAAGCGGCTCCGCTTCGCGCTCCGCGGCTCCCCCCCCGGTTACACGCTCGTGACATTATGGGGTGTCGGCGTGACGCCGGAACGAGCTTCGCCCGCCGCTTCGCTGGAACTCGTTATATAACCGCGAGGCGGGTGGCGGAAACGTTACCCGCTAACGGTTTCGGTCCCCGAGAGAATACGCGGGGAAGCGGTGTGTCAGCGGAAATTATAAAACGAGACCTTTCCTCGGGTCGGACGCGCGAGTTCGCTCTCCGCAGGTAAATAACACCGACGAGCGTTCGCCCGTACGCGAATTTAAACGAACGACGTGCGTGTGAAACTCGCGGGTAATGCACACCCGGGCGCGGGTGGAAACAAGCACGCTAACCCACAGCACACCGACGCAGACCTACCGAGACTAGAGGCCTTTCTCAGGCAGCGGGTCGGGGTCCAGAAACGCTAATTAACCTGCCAATCAAACTCTGCTCATATTCGGGGGGCGGGGCAACATGTCAGCAACGACCGGCTTTGTTTAATTACACGCCGCCCAGCCTCGACCCAGAGAGCAAATAATTAAGTTAAGGCCGGAGTCTATTTGCGTCCGTTTACACATTAAAATTCAACCAATAAATTATTTGAGAGTAATTTTTGCTCTGCGTTTATATTTCGATACCTACTCCTATTACCAGTTTATCAGAGAGAGCCGATTTCATAAGGAGCGTGTTTCTAGAACGTTCCTCTCAGGTCTGAGGAGAAGACGCGTGTTCGGGGTTTCACGGTGTGACAGAAGGAGAAGTGGAAAATGGCCGCGGCAGCCGGAGAGGAGAGTTCTGCGGAAGCGGACCGGAGGACGAGCCGGAGCGAGAAGTTCCGTCTGGATTCGGAGGGAAGCGGGAGGGAGGCGGGGCGGCGGGGGTTAGGGAGGGGGGGAGGAGTTAAAAGTGCGCAAGTCTCTCTTTATGGGGTCCGGCGCACCGACAGGAGTCGTGTTGGGGGCGGGGGGGGTTGGGGGGGCGGGGGGGGAGGCTCTGACATCCCGCCTCCGGAGGGCTCACGCGGAGGCACGGAGGCGGACCGCGTCACGATTCCGAAGTCCGCCAGTCGCGCGGAAGCTGGTTTCCTTCGGGGGGGACAGTTTAGGAGTCACGCTCCGTCCGAGAGAAACGCCTCGTTAATATTTACCGCCGCCCGCGAGAGCGGGGAACAACGACCCGTCCGCGGGAAGAGCCAAGAGCCGCGCGGCCAGCCGCGTTACTGCGGCAACGCGGAGGGAGCGTCGGGAGCCGGACGCGTCGCGCTCGAGTACAGCGAGCGCTGTAGCTACAGGACCGCTGCCGCAGCCCCCCACCCCCTTTCCCCCCCTCGCCCCCCCCCTACTCCCGGCAGTCTCGCACCTTCAGCATCTCCTCGTGGATGGCGTAGTGGCCGTACGAGCTGAAGTAGGCCTCGTCCTCGTCCTCCCTCAGGCCGGCCACGGCCCCGCCGCTCGCCGCGCCGCCGCCGCCCCCGCTAACGTCCGCGCTCATCACCAGGCTCTGAGCCAGCTGCCTGTAATCAATTACAAACGCACCCTTCAGGCGGGGACAGCCGAGCGTGAAGAGGAGCCACTCTGCGGCAGAGGAATATCCCTCCCCCCATTCACACCCCCCCCCCCCCCACACACACACACACACACACACACACACAAAACCTCCCCTACCGCCTTTATGAGCTCACTAGCTCCTCCTGGTGGTCAAAGAAAGGGAAATGCAACTCAACTGAAATGGTCAGGTAATTAATGAACTGGACACCCTCTGCTGGTGAAAGGGTGGGATTACAGTTTGTAAGGTATTTGGCTGAGGCATTGCTAGATGAAAGGCACTCAAGACTGGACTGTGAGGCCAGCAGTACTGCGGTTTTTCATTCGTCCCCTCTGGTCAAGGACTGATTTCGATTTGGGACAAGAGGACTGCTGACTGATTTAATCAATGCCCATTGGCACAACCTTAGTAATTAATCATGCAGAGTGCAGACAAATGTTCTCTCCTCTAAAGAACAGTGCCTTAACAGATACCAGACTGTGGGGCCCATCCATGCACTAGAACAGCGCCTTAACAGATACCAGACTGTGGGGCCCATCCATGCACTAGAACAGTGCCTTAACAGATACCAGACTGTGGGGCCCATCCATGCACTAGAACAGTGCCTTAACAGATACCAGACTGTGGGGCCCATCCATGCACTAGAACAGTGCCTTAACAGATACCAGACTGTGAGGCCCATCCATGCACTAGAACAGTGCCTTAACAGATACCAGACTGTGGGGCCCATCCATGCACTAGAACAGTGCCTTAACAGATACCAGACTGTGGGGCCCATCCATGCACTAGAACAGTGCCTTAACAGATACCAAAATATGTGGCCCAGCTGCATAATCTGTTCAGCATTAGTTAAGAACATTCTAATCCCATATTTGTTATGTTTCACCTTAAAGTGTTAGTAATAAAAATGATAGTAAAGTGCTTTATACTGACTTGAGCCGGTGGAGGTCCTCCATAGCCCTGGCCAGGGCCTCTTCAGCCCTCTGGGCCCTCTCCTCGGCCCGCTGGGCCCTCCGCATCAGAGAACCGGGGGACTGGGGCTCCCCGTTCTGCTCCAGCCAGGGGCCCGCCCCCTGCCCCCCGCACTCCGCCCCACACAGATCCTCTATGTCTGAGGAGAGAAAGAGCGGGAGCCTCATTCAGAACAGCCCAGAGACACTTCCTCACAAACAACGGCTGTTCAGTACAACCCAGAGACATCCTCACTAACACCAGCTGTTCAGTACAGCCCAGAGACATCCTCACTAACACCAGCTGTTCAGTACAGCCCAGAGACATCCTCACTAACACCAGCTGTTCAGTACAGCCCAGAGACACTTCCCCACTAACACCAGCTGTTCAGTACAGCCCAGAGACATCCTCACTAACACCAGCTGTTCAGTACAGCCCAGAGACATCCTCACTAACACCAGCTGTTCAGTACAACCCAGAGACACTTCCTCACGAACACCAGCTGTTCACTACAGCCCAGAGATATCATCACTAACACCAGCTGTTCAGTACAGCCCAGAGACATCCTCACTAACACCAGCTGTTCAGTACAGCCCAGAGACATCCTCACTAACACCAGCTGTTCAGTACAGCCCAGAGACACTTCCTCACTAACACCAGCTGTTCAGTACAGCCCAGAGATATCCTCACTAACACCAGCTGTTCAGTACAGCCCAGAGATATCCTCACTAACACCAGCTGTTCAGTACAGCCCAGAGACATCCTCACTAACACCAGCTGTTCAGTACAGCACAGAGACATCCTCACTAACACCAGCTGTTCAGTACAGCCCAGAGACATCATCACTAACACCGGCTGTTCAGTACAGCACAGAGGCACTTCCTCACTAACACCAGCTGTTCAGTACAGCCCAGAGACACTTCCTCACTAACACCAGCTGTTCAGAACAGCCCAGAGACACTTCCTCACTAACACCAGCTGTTCAGTACAGCCCAGGGACACTTCCTCACGAACACCAGCTGTTCAGTACAACCCAGAGACATCCTCACTAACACCGGCTGTTTAGTATGCCCAAGTAAATCTAATATAATACATCTGAACTTTCTACATTTACAAAATCTAAGTCTATCAGACCAAAAATCTAATCTAAAATAAATCTAAAATAGCTCTGGAAAGAGATATTTCCAAGCACGCACTTTGTTATGAAAATACCTTTGAGCATTTATGATACAATTACACACATGTATACCAAACACACATGCACATGGATATAGTAGATACAGTAAAATCTGTATTGTTATTTGTCACGAGTTTAGATTTATCTACTGTTAGGACTCGGTGAGGACTACATGAGGGTCAGTTCTGTCCCAATACGTAAATAGAACAGGAAGAGGGTGCACTTTCTTTTACACGTAACAGCATACATGGAGTTTTTATGAAATGATTTCAATGTTTCATGGAAGAAGAAACTTTCTTTCTTTGTGCTTCACTGTGACACACCACACGGACAGAGACATGTAGAAATGAACTGCCTTGGCGGTGTCACGTGACCGAGAAGCATGGCGGTGTCACGTGACCGAGGAACAGCGGTCCAGCCGAGCGGTCGGCTCTCGTACCGATCTGTAGCAGTGGATCATCTTGAAGAGCCGGCCTCATGTAATCTTCACTGTCCCAGGGGAGAGATCCCTCTCTGGCCAATAAGAGACTCTCCCCACTGCACTTCTACAAATGAGAAACAACACAAACAAAGAAGGACTCAGACCAAAGCAGCCCCGCCGCAGTGCAGTCAGCATCGAAGACTCCCATTCGCTCAATCTGACTGGACTTTTTTGTGAAAAATTAACTCTTGAATGCCCAGCACTTAGTGAGCTTGAATTGGAATGACCCAGAGTTGACCATCAGTACATCTCCATATTCTTCCAATGCACACTTCCACACTGATATCCAGAACCTCATCTATATCAATAATTATGCAGGACAGGCCAAATATTAGATGTATAAATGTGGTGTAAACTAGATTTTTTTCCCCCCCCCAAGAGCACAATTAAAATTAAGTTATTAAATATTTACCCATAGCCTGGTCACAAATGAGTTAAACAATGCTAAGAGTTTGTTGATTGTGAATAGGGACACAAGTTTGTCTCTACTTGATTTCTTGCTTGTACTTAAGTTCTCTGCCAACAAGAGGGCAATAGCCTTTTTTAGCAAACGATCAATGATTATCCCAATTGTACCAGCCGAATCATCTACCTTCATAAAGCAATTACCACTGATTAAGCCCAGAAGACTACTGTCAGCAAAACACAGAAGAGAAACTACAAAAATTAAATTTTACTTGGAAACTGAAACGGTGTGCTTACTGTTCAAATCACTTACCACAGACCGTACGTAGTTTATCAACTTGATATATCCATAGTCATCCAATTCTGTAATAAGACATTAGAAATGCTGGTCATAAATGTACCAATGCCCAGCTGTGTAAACTTGAATGGGGGCCACACAAGTTCATAAGCCAAAAAATTTAGGAGCACACTAATGCATCTCAATTAGTAGATCCTAAATTATTTTTCCAGTTAGTACATCCATTTTCAGGAGCAAATGCTCCGAAAATGGGAGCACTGTAGAGCCCCGAGGTTATGTGCATAATCACTTACTGTATTTCCTCAGCAAGCCGGCAACGTCCACATCATGCTCGGATTTACAGTGCGAGAGCGTGTCTTCAACAGAATTTAACAACCTGATAAAACAAGGGTAAATTCAAATTCAAGTCAATTCAACTGCAACTAAAAAGCCGCAATCACTCAGATACAGTTATATCTGGTCAAAATTAATTCTCTAGTTTATATTGTTTATTATTATCTTTAAGCACATGTCGAGACTGAAATTGCAACAGCTCACCTGTCACAAAATAAACATAAAACTTTCAGGTTGCTGTCAGGACTCTCCTCCATCGACTGCCACTGGTCGTCGTCATCACTATCCGACAGGTCGGGAATATCATCAGCACCGTCATTCTCTTTCAGAAGCATAGCAGAACAAATAAACAAACAAGAGTATTTTTTAAAAACTATGCAGTTAGCTTGCTAGATGACGAACTTAAAATGACTGTTTTCTGAACGCTATAATTCCACAATACAATTTCAAACGAACTCTTCTCTATTCAGGACTAAAAACTAGCACACAAGTACGTAGTACAGCCAGAAAACGAACAGTAGCGGATTTTCTTGTGATTCTGAGCTTCATCGCTTGCTGGATGGCATCCTAAAATAAGATGCTTCTGGTAGCGAAATGCTAACTGGACGATAACTAGCTGCTTTCCCCCAGCAGAAGGTCGATTCATTATATGTTGATCTACAGAGGCATGCGCAGGTCTATCTCTCTTAAACGGTCACATTATTGTTATCTATCTAGTTAGAGGTTTCACGTGTAGTTACCCATGTACTGCGCCATGCTGTCTCATTGAATAAGCTGCTTCCGGGTCGCGCTCAGGAAAAATAAACACAGCGCAGTGTATTTCCACTGAGTCACCACAGGATGCCGCTGTTTCCCATGAACAGTCACTAAAGATTTACTATTAGGTCTGTAGAACATGACAAAACCTCAAGTGACTTTTAAGTATCGCAATGCATATTATTCATAGGTCTATTATTTTAAGACTACACGTTTTTATCATCCTAATTCAACAACAAAGTATATTTGTGGCTTTGTGCCATTCAAATGTTTGTTTTTGCTGTTCTATATATATTTCAAATTAAACTGCAAATGCCGAATCGCAAATATGTTGCTGTAAGATTACTGTGACGGCACTGTGAACGTAACTCTGATTCCAGAAAATAATTTTTGCCTGCAATGACAGATCATGCACTTATATGAAGTTGATCATAGTCTTTTATACTGATATGTATGTCTTTATTTCCATTTTTATGTAGTGTTTAACGGTAGGACATGTTGCTTAAGATAGCACTGACCTATCATATTGTTCCTGGAGTGTGTGCAGGTGGAGACAGTGACCTCAGAAACAATAACATTCGCGGGGGTTTTCTCTTGTGAAAATACCTGTGGCAAACTTGTGCAAATACTGGATTCAATTAAATTTTGTGAAACGCAGTCCTGAGAGTAGCCTATGTGTTAAATGGTCAATGGATGAGACACACACAGGGTCAATGGCTTGGCTCACCACCTTTTGATGATAGGCACAAAATAAGTGCAGAATTTAAACACCTTAATAAAAATGTCAAAAAAACAAGCAGCATCATTTTAACAGAAAAGGACATATTCATGGTTGTTGCAAGAATGCATTGAATATCTTACCTGGCAAAGGACACATTTGACCGTCAAATCTGGCAAAAATTAAGTCACAGTGCTCGATAGCATACTGCAATTACTACAGATCAGAAGAGCACTTTACCATTTAAGGGGTGACATCACTAATATGTGATTTGAAAGTTCTTCACTGAACATTCTAATGATGATGTAACAATCACAACTGGTAATTGAAAGTAATGGAGCTCTAAAACACTGACTTAGAATTACTTTTTTAATTCCAAAAAACCTGACTAGGTACAGTACCATACAACAATGACTATGAATCAGAACAGCACTTGTGTAAAGTGTAATTTTCTATACTTTTTTTTATTTATGTTTTTTTACTTTTCTCAAAATTTTGGGTTTTATATGAAGTCTCACTGGCCTTATATGACCCATAGAGGGCAATAGGTAGCAACAGCCATGACTGGCAGTGAGCCCCACACACAGCTTAGCATGGCTGGTTATGGGGGTGTCGCTGTCTATACAGCCCTCCTAGGTTACCTTAGCACCCAGACTCCACATCCATCAGGCAGGCCGGGGGTGGAGTTGCAGTCATTCATCAGTCCACATTGAGTTTAATCCCTAAATCCAGACATAATTTTTCCTCATTTGAATCCCTTAGGATGAGCCACGTACTTAGCATAAGTAACCAATAGCAAGCATCATTTTGTGTTAGATTTTGTGTCATCACTTCCCCAAAAGCCTGTGAAAAGCCCAGCGCCGAGATAGGTCGGAGTAATGTTCCAACAGGACACTGTTTTACTCCCATTGAAGTGGATGAGCGGACCAAACTGGTCTATAACCTCACTGCATGTCCGCATGGTCCAATCCAAACAAAAATGCTTAAAGAAGTTCCATGCAAGGCATATACGTAAAATCATTAACACATCCCTGTCAACAAAATGTTATAAATCTAACACTTAAGAATCCTCATCTTGGTCCTGATGATCTAAAAACTACAGACCTCTCTCAAACTTCACTTTCCTCTTGAACATACCAGAGACAGCTGTTGTTAAGCAACTCGGTGCCTCTCTCACACACCGGATTGTGCAAAAATGCACTGTTGAAATGGTGAAAAGGTGTTACGAAATCCACCACTGATGCTTCTGAAACATGGAAGGGAATCAGTCTCAGTCTCAAAAATTTGAGTCCGGATTAGAAACCCAGCTTTACTGTGAAGCTTATCATCAGTCACAGTCTAGATACAGAGCTGGGAGAAGGGTATAGTGGGCATAGTGTATGATGCAGCAAAAAGCTTGACATGGTTTACTGTGAAAATGCAAACCCTTTGAAACGTACAGTAGTTGCCATTTTGTAATTCTGTCACTAATATTGACCGATATTTTGGCGATATCATATCCCATTTATTACGTTTTTACAACTCCGAGTACAGCATCACGATATACAAATAATGAAATCGGTCATCGGTCACATAATGTTGATGAATAAAGATTTGCGCACACTGTACAGAAAGCAAAATGGCAGACTCACAAAATGCAACGCAAGATGAGACATTCATGTATTGAATCTGAATATCATATGTATTTTGGTCAGAAAAAGAAATGTATGTACAGTATATGGATATGTTATCTGTGTGCACCATGTAAAATTCAATTAGTGTCTTCTCCGTCAAAGGCAGACATATACTAGGTATTCAAGTTCAGTTATGACATAAAACAACATTTATGCATACAAAATAGTCAAGGCACTCATTTCTGTTCCCGTTCCAACCCGACCAAAGTGTAAAATGAAACTGCCAGGGAGAAAATGCAAACTGTGATTGAAATAACGTCTGAAGATCTCAGCATTATAGGGTTCTACAACACCAACATCTTCACTGTAAAATAAACTCTTATAGACCACCTGTAAATAATGACGTTCCGTTTTGACTCTGCTAGAGTTGATTTAACACTAGTAATTTCCCGGTGCGACTCACACAGCAGATTACACGCCGTGAATGACTTTAAACGTTAACCTGGATGGAGCAAAAAACGAAGCCACTGCACGGGGATTTTAAATTCTAAATTTCGATATCTCAGCACACAGAGCCCCAGAACCATAAGCTCCCGACTGCATGTGCTACTTCTCACACAGCAAAAATGGCAGGGCGGCAGTGTAGCATAATGGCTAAGGAACTGTTTTTGTAACCAAAAGGTCGCAGGTTCAATTCTCAGGTGGGACACTGCCGTTGTACCCTTGAGCGAGGTACTTAACCTGCATTGCTTCAGTATATATCCAGGTGCAGTGTAAATGCTATGTAAAAGAAAAATGCTGTGTAAGTCGCTAAATGCCTGTAATGTAATGTCCAGTGTTAAACTCAACTCTAGCAGAGTTTATAAGAGTCCCCCCCCTATGGCCACGGTTGGGTTTGGTGTTTCCTATTTCTCCGCGACCTTCCCCAGGTTGTAAATGGCCTTGTTCTCCAGGATCTCCGCCTTGGCCTGGCCCTCCAGCAGCGTGTTGGCCACCATGGCTCGCACCACCGACGCGATGGGGATGGACATGGCGGTGGGGAAGGCGGCCGACAGGGGCGCCAGGAACTTCCGGGCCAGCCACTCGGTCGGCCTGGACTCCTGCCGGTCCACCATCAGGACCCTGCGAGAAAGGTGAGGGAGAAGGTGAGGCGGCGGACGTCGCGGACATTTCCTCACGCGGTTTAGCTGCGCCGTCGTAGCGTAGCCCCCCCCCTCCTGGGGCTCTTCCATTACACTCAGGCCCTCTGCGAACGCATCAGTTAATCTCATAATCATACAGCTCCTAACCTTCTCCTTCTCTGTTTTCTTCCCTGGGGCTTCTGCCCCCGTGCCTTCTCCTGGTTCAAGCCCAGGCTGTGGCGCAACCTGGAGGCCTAGACCTGACCCCTCTAAACTGGACAATAATGTACTTTTCTTTCCTTGGACCAGCTAGATCAACACGTCAGTCTGTGTGGAGGAAAAATACGTTTGTGCGTAGAGAATGCAAACTGCTACTGGAAAATTACCGTGTGCCTATTGTAAAACAACATCTATCATGAGGATATTCCTGTTATTGCGAAAATGTTCTGGTAGTACCAACACATGTAACTGGCCCGGCCAGGTCCAGCTCCTCCAGCATCCCAGCTGAGGATTTACTTTCTTGGTCTTTTGTGCACGAACAAATCTCCAGCAATAAAACGAAACGAAAATCATAACTGCGCTCTCGGTGTGAGCTCCCGGTCTCAGCCCCGAACTGTGGAGAGCAGCACACCTTTAAGCACCTGGGCTGATTAGCTAACGCAGCCTTGGTGCGTGTGCTCTCTCCACCAATCCCCCTCTCTGACGGACCAAATGCCACACCCACGTGCAAATGTGCTCCCGTAGGACCCCATTATATTTCTAACACACTGCACCTAACAACCAGGAAAACTGTCAACAACAGATTCTGTGTTGTGAAAAAAGGGCCTAGCTTTGAAGGTCTGGATCGAAAGGAGGGGCATTTCCCAAAGCTTTCCGATACGGAGAAAGCCTTGCTTATTGTGGCTCCCTACGTTCTCCAAAAGAATGTTCCAGTTCCAAAAGAAAGAGACTGTTGCACTTGTTGTAAGTCGCTCTGGATAAGTGCGTCTGCTAAATGCCTGTAATGTAAAAAATGTAATGTTCAGTAACAACCAGGAAAGCCTCAAAAAAGGACATGCAGACCTTCACAGCATTTAATGCACTGTTTTATGAACTTTTTAAAACTTGCTGTTTAACTACAGCTACAACGCTGGAGCAGTGTAGTGGTAAGAATCAAGGATGCAAAACATGGACATCGTGGAGCTGGTATCAATAACTGATACTTTGCTGGCCGTATGGGCCAACACCAATGCCAACCCCTCCCTGTTTCAAATTACAGAACAACAACAAACTGCATCCAAGCTTCAACATCCATAGAGGAAGAAGATCAGCACATACATCAACTTATGAAGGACATTATATTACACTGCATTACTGTCATTTGGCAGATTCTCTTACCTAGTGCAATTTATAATGAGAAGACAAGAGCATAAATCGGGGTTCAGAGCAACAGTAACCCTGGAGGTGGGAAGCAAATACTCACGCCGCAAATTTGAAAACCTAGGACTGACTGTAAACTAGTTAAACTTGTTAGGGAAAACACGAGATGATTGCACAACAGCGATATGCACAACTTAGCAAAACAACGAGAGAGCAATGCAGAAAAATATCAATAACAAGCAATATTACAACTTGACAGAAGTACAGAAAACAATTTGTAAGTTTGGCCTGTAAAAATGATTAAATTTATAATGAATAATTGCGCCATCATGTTGTCCATAACCTTTGCTTATCAGGTGGTATCAATAAGTTAGATTTTTCTATGATCGCAGGTACCGATATGACCCAGATATTATTGGACATCTCTTATGAAAATCAAGGCTAATGCTAAGTGATGTAGCCCTTACCGTTTACCATGAAAAGGAGTTAATTAATACAGACTTATGTATTTATCCACTTAAATATGCTCCTTATTTTTGAATTGTAACTGTAAGGGAAATGAGCCTGTAAATCCCGTTTGTTCATGAAAATAAGAACAAATACACTTTTACAGAAAAAGACTCAGCTGTATACTGCTAAACAGCAAACACCTCATATAGTGTAACACACCATAACAAATAACAGTGCAGTATAAACGCAGGCATTATTCAGGAAAATAACCTAGGCCAATAAAAATCCGTTCGCATCCGCAAAGCAACGTGCATTTCTGCAACGTGAGAAAACGTGATACTTACGCAGGCCTGTATATCGAATATCTTTCGAACCCCAGCTCCCCGACGTCCGCCTCTACTTCTCCCTGCAAAAAAACAACCGTGTGCCCCGTTCAGGAAAACCTGTAAGATTTTTTTTACACGGATGATTTCTGGGACTGGGTTTGAACGCTCTCGATCCCCGCACCTTCACCCTGAGGTAGAGGAAGCCGCTGGTCTTGTCCGCCCCTTTGGAGGACTCCAGGTGGAAGTGGCCGCAGCCCCCGGCTTTGGCCAGCTGCGCCGACTTCAGCACGTAGTCGTGGTCCACGCGGATGAAGCCTTCCTGAGGAAGAGATGAGGAAACGGCCCATTTATAACACACAATTCCCTACTGAAATTCATCGGGCTTTAAATGTCCCCATTATCTAATACAAGAATGGGGTTACAGGAAATGCATGATGGGAAATGTAGTCTCGCTCGATGTTTTAAAAAATAATAATAATGTGTGAGAAAGACACAAACGATACAGCCTGTGACAACACGTACGTTTTAAATTATGCAAAACGAACAAATATAATAAAATAACTTCAAATCTGCTTATGAAATGTATTTAATTCGTTTTTTTTCAAAATACTTGAAAAACAAACAAAATATGACACAATGATAATGCATTAATAAATAATGCACAATGTCACACCAACACACAGCCTGCGTTAATGTCTCCCGATAATAAAGGACCAGTTTTAAGTTCTCGTGCGTGCTAACAGAGCACGTTAGCACTTCTTTCTTTTTTTTTTGCACCGGGGAGCTGACAGGATCCCACCGCGGGCTCCGATTGGTGCGTTTAAAAAAAAAAGTTTGGGGACGTTAGGGCCCTGCCAAACAGAAAGGGCCTCGCCTCATTATAATCTCATTCACAGGCCCCCGCAGAATGAAGAGTGGATTAGGCCGAGCCCCTAATTATTTTGGCTTTAGTTCTGGATTAGCCCCTCTGTACGCTCGACTCCGATTCACAGGCGGCCATCTGACGAAATGCGAACTGACATAAATGCCGCGGCTCGCTTTCAATCCGATTATGCAGTTAAGTCGCCTCAATGGCGGCCCGGGGCCCGGGGACGCTGGCGAGAGAACCCTCCTTTCCTCCGCCCCCCTCCTCCCCGGTACGCGGGAACCCACGCCACCACCCCCGTAGCCCCCCACGCCACGCCCGTCAAACCCGCCTCAATAGGGGCCCATTCAGAGAGGGGACGCAGCGCACACACTGGCCCCCGCGTCACCCCCCAAATATTGTTTTATGAGCGCCAAACAGACTCGCCGCCCTCCCCTAAAGAAAAAAAAATTTCACATCTTCTGTCGCTCCGGGGCTGGAATTTTCTCTGCTTTAAAAAAAAAAAAAAAAAAAAAAAAAAAAGGTTAAAGGAGAGAATGGAAAATAGAAAAGAGAGAATTCTACAATGACCGTCTTGTGTCCCACCCTCCCCTTGCCACCCCCCCCACCCCACGCCAACCCCTTCTCCCCCCGAATGCCCTCCCCCCCGAAGAATTCTAAAGGGGCTGTGAGTATGTGTGCGAATCTATTCTGGGCCAGGACGGAACTTCAAATACGTTTCGCTGTAATACACTCCGCAGGTTCCAGCACACAATGGCAGACCGGGTTGGGGGGGTTGTGTTTGGAGGGGGGGGGGGGGCGGAGGGGGTGAGCACGGTGCCGTTGACACGGTATCCTTCTTTCCTGGGGGGGGGGGGGCAATGTATACAAACAGGCCACGGAAGCCAGGCTCCAACAAGAGCTGGGGGCTGGCCTGAAAGGGAGAGCTTTTTCCCACAATCGAGGTGACGCTGCACCCAGGGGAACGACTCGACCGAAACAACCCCACCCCCACCCCCCGACGCCGCGGCTCCCGTGAGAACCGCTACCGTCACTGGCGAGCCCTTCATACGGACAAATTCAAAAAGGTGAGCGTCTGGGTCCGGTTCGGCCTTCCACTTCGATGGAGACTAGAGATCCTACAGTTCACCGACCCATTTTTCACGAAAACGTGAACGTACTTCGAAGTTGCTGGAAAACTTAAGAATCTAAGTTATAGTAGGGACTCTACCTGTAATTACTGGTACGAAGAGGACAGGCTACGCTATCACAAACAGAATCAAATTTCTATCTTCCTTTGGTCCGGTGAAAAAAAGCTGCAGGCCCTTGCTGTAGAAGGTGTGATGCTGTTGGTACACTGCAGCCTCCATTTCTGACACGCCTGGGTCATTCCAACTCACCCAGAGTCTCTGCTTTTAAGCTTTTTTATTATTTCCTGTTGACCTGTGACCTCACAAAGGTCAACAGAGAAAGTGACCTTGCCCAGAAAACCCATCCAGAATTCAAGTTAGATGCCACAATCACGTTCGGTGCCTCGCTTTTACTCACAACAGAACCTTCGAGAAAGAAAGTACAAGGCACCGAAGATTCCGTAGGGGGACGTAGGTTCACGTGTGCATTTCGAATTTGCGAAGAAAAAGCACTCACAGTTCCTGCTTTGGCTTTCGTTGTCCCCAGACAGCAGTATCCCACGTCGTGGCCTTGAAAAGCAGCGGCGTAGTCATCAAGCTTCTCAAAATCGACCACCTCCTGAACCTGAGAACATGCAAACCTTAAATGCACAACCTCTCTGTCACTGCTGCCCATTCAGGTGCAGGCCTAACATTTGACCCATTCTGGTGACTCTTGGCTTTTCAGTGCATTTCTGCCACTGAGGTGATATTTTGCACACTGAATCATTTTAAACTTTCAATTTAGAAAATTTCTGCCCACTTAGGGCATTAGCTTAACTTCTCATTTGCACGTGCTTTTAGAACAGTGGCGGCATTTTGCGTAAATTAAAAATGATGATCCGAGTTATGCCAGACAATAAGCGGTTCGCTGAGAACTAAGCACTTAATTTCAATAAATGGTCCGACAGGTACTCGATAAAATGTTCTACTCATTAACTCTGTGCTGCCTCGTTGTTCAACTGTGAATTGAACTGTGCATAAACTCCCAGCAGGAACATGAGCTCAAAGACTGGTTTCATAAAAATAACAGAAATAATAATAAAAGTGAAGAAACACTAATGAGCCAGTTTTACACAAATTCAGAGTGGGCACCCAGTAAAGATAATTTCATTGTGACTCACCAGACTTTCGTACGCTTTGTCTTCAAAGGTTAGCTGTCGTCTCCCAATCAGGGTGATCCTCGAGAAGATCTTTCTGTTTACAATCTCTTTCAGCAGTTCCTTACCCGTCTCCCCGGAAGCGCCCAGAATAAAACAGCTTTTATTTTTTTGCCTGAAATTCTCCTCCAGCGTCTTCATATCATGCGCCATTCTGTAACGTGTGACAGATATCTTAAAATTATTCAAAATTCGCGATTGCATGTTGGAGATGTCTCTTTATGGGAACCATTTCTCCCACAGGAAGCACAAATAGAGCATGACTCAGCAATATCTATCACCTGTGTAAACCGCTAACATTTGCTCAAACCAACTGTATGGCTATGACGTTCAAACATAATGGACATACAGTATAACATAAGTCGTTAGCTAGTCTTACCTGGGATACGTTGCTGACTCTGAATTTTCCAAGTGATAAAAAATGACTGCAATTAAAACAACTAGAACGGTAAACAGGCCTACAACTGTACCGCAGCTGCAATCGAGAAGTTTCATAATAACGAAGTCTTTTTAGATAAGCGGTGAGGTGCCATGGAGAACCGTCGCTTCCTGGTTTGTGCCATTACCATCCGGAAAGAGCATGCGCCAAATACGAAACGCAGGGCACGCTAAGCTCAAAATCATCAGGAATGAAAACAGACTAGAGCTGTGAACTTTTCCCGTGATTCGTATACAAGTTTCCACAAATTCATTACTATAAATATAGCTTAAAAAAATGAAATATGCGATAGACTGGGCAGATGCAGTTGACAGTTCATTTCATTGTTTGTAGGCTATGTCTCCAAAACACAGGACTTTATATAACACTATATCACTCGGTATTGGGAAGCAAGCCAGCATGCAAACATAACAAAATACTAAAGTCATAGTATTAGGCTACAAATAAATATTTGTGAACTAAAAAATAAAATGAATAGCAAAGATCAGCCACTTTCAGGGCAGCGAATCATAGTTTCAGAAAGTATAGCTGAAATGAATAGTTACTGTCCTGTGGAGCTACCGAAAATCTGGAACCATTTATTATGCCGATGTACAAACTGTAAAACATTAATCTTTGATTTATACCGATTTTAGCCCATGACATTCGTCTTACATGTTGAATTTACGCGTTTCTGCCAGCAGAGGGCACTGTCGACATTTGTCCAAATATAAAATCTCAGCTTTGCCTGTCGGTTTTGTGTGACCCAAGTAATCTCCTACGAACTAGGGAGGCAAGTTAGCATACCGTGACAGCTGCGGTTTACAGAGAAATTAAGCAGTTTACCCGTATGTGCTATAACGACTACACTGTTCTTTTAATGTTGAGAAAAATACAATGTAACAGTGTTAATTTGCATTAATATTGAATATGTTACATAGGCCAACTAATGTTAGTACCAGTGCTAAATAAATTAATAAAAATGTCAGGTGCGCCTTTCTACTTACATGACCTTTCCACTTAAATTTCACTAACTGTTCCAAAGGAGTCAAAATATACTGCCTAACATTTCACACGCATTAAGCATGACATGAAGATGAACCAGTCTCTATATCCATGTCCTGAGTTCATCTGTTACAATCACTTAGGATATAAATTTATAGCCAGTGATCTTTGCCAGCACCTGTTTCTTTTTTTTATTCATGAAAGAGTTTGAACTGAACCATTTGTCGCTGACCTCCTAAATCTAGACACCGTCGTTTTCTCATCGAAAAATTCCTCTCGGGTTTCGCTCTTTAAAACGAGTCGGGCACAAAAGAGGATGTGCTCATCCTCGTTACGCCGCTCACATTGCGGGGAACACCACGCTTCGTGCACGCCTGTCTTTTATCGGAGATGAGTCGCGGATGAGTCGCGGCAAACACGCATGCAGACTTTCTCGGATGAAATTCCGACACGGGGGTCGTGAACCTCAGCTGTTTGAGAGCCCAGCCATTCTCCAGAAGCCGGAGGCAATGTTGTCTGAGTTATGAAGGGATGCAGGCGATAGACTTTATTTAAAGCGGTGTTCAATTAGTAATATTCACTTTTTAAAAATATGATCTGTATATTCCAATTGAAAATTGAAATACAATTATATTACTATTGCTGTTGTTCTTCATCTTCTTATTTCTTCTTCTTCTTCTTTTAGGGACTTATCTGGTCATATGAAAGTGTTTGATGCAAAATAAAAGGTGCCCCCCCCCATAAAACAAGACCAGTTAACCCACAAACAAGAATAAACAGAACTATTTTGTTAAATATTGTCATCCCATTTTTTAAAAACTTTTGAACAACTTAGCAGTTGTGCTGCAGTCACTAAAGAGTGCCCTGCTGCAGTCTCCCGGTTGGATTACGTAACCGGCGAAAAACCAAAGCGAACCGAGAGAGAGGCGGCAGACCGTCACGGGGGCGCGGAGGCGCCGGAGCCGCCGCCCGCCCCAAACGTCCTCCGCCCCCCTCATCGACCGCGCGCCCCTCTCCAGAATAGCTGCTCTTTTCCCCCGGCCCGCCGCAGTCGACCTGAGGCCCCGAAAAAAAAACAAGAGCGATCGAACGGCGCGCATTCTAAAACCCCCCCCCATCCCGCCGCTCTCCGCGGCGTGCCACGCGGGGAGGCTGAGCCGGGGCCTCTCAGGAGGACGAGTCCCGATCTTCGGGGGGCCTTCGGGGAAAGACGGTGGCTCTCCCAGGCCTCCTAATTAAAGCGAAATGTCACCCCATTGTTCTTAGCAGCGGGTACTAATTGCCTCCGGCAGCGGGGAAGCGGCTGCAGTCGGGGCCCCTGTCGGCTGCACGTGTTGAGTCATTGTCATTCATCGATCAGCTGACGGCGTGCGGGTGAGCAGTCCTTTCGGAGTCGGCTTGGGTGCGCGAGGGCGGTTCGCGCCTTAATCCCAGTCCCCGGGCCGGCCACCTTTAACCCTTTGAAGAGCCGGTTATTTTTTTGGAATGTTTCTTTCTTCAGAATTCCAAGTCAGTGTTCTAGAACTCCATTGCTTTCAATTACCAGTAAGTGATTGTGACATCAGCATTAGAATGTTGAGTTAAGAACATTCTAATCACGTATTTGTGACATCACAACTTAATTATGTGCTACTTTCATTAGCTCTCGCTTCATTTGGTTATCAGTAGCATTCAATAAAGAGCTTTGTGAAATTTGTTTTTGTGGATTTCATATCAGATACTGTTTAGCACATGCACATGCACACAACACTCAACAGAGTAAGCACACACTCACATGTGCAAGCACACGCATAACTCCCAAAGCAGAGTGACTTAGAGCTTACATGTTCATACAATACAGTACCACTGGGTAATTTGGGTAATGATCCAACACTACCCCAGAGGATTCTGGATGAATTGTCAATCTTCCAGCGTTCCTCCTCTCTGCTTTTCTTGATTACCTCTGTTCCTCTCTCATATCTCCTCAAAGTCATTCAGAACAGAATTCTCCCGGTACTTCCTGTCTTAACCTCATAAGACCTGGCAATTCATTTTTGTCCCCTGCAAAGCACATGAGTCTCTGGCCTTAATCTCAAGAACCATATTTACACTACAAGGGAAATTCGATAAAAAATAAATATTCTGGAAAGTATTTTCACTGCAACATGTTTCTGTCATCCAAGACTTATGTATTCTGTCAGAAATGAAAATAACTTAACTTTTTTTTCTACTGGGTCTCAGGGAGGTTAATACACTTCTTAACTCCCATCTGGCAACCTCACATTCTGCTATAACTTCTAGCTGTATTTCCTGTTTTAACACAATCTTGCTAAAGTTACACTGGAATTGGGTGTTATGGTCAGATGAGACCAGACACATGAGCAGCGGGTTTGGAAGAAGTACACTTATATTGAGAAGGACATCATCCCTTTATCGGGAGTATTGGATTTTTAATGCTGTTTAGTTGTTCTGCATCTATTGGCCCTAGGGGCACTGGTTTGGGTCAATGGGACGAGGAACTACAGTGAGTACAATGCATTTTGGGCAAAAACCTGGTTTCCTGTGCCAGGAAGCATAAACACGACCAGAAAGGGATTGTAGGGATCATTGTTTTTCAGCAAAACAATAAATCCAAGCATACCTCAATGTCCACAAAGAAATAGTTAATTGACCATAAAATTAACCAATAAAGCCTGATGGAAGATTTCTGGTTTGAATTGAAGATGGCCATCCACACAAGCAGACTGATGGATCTGAAGGATATTCAAGAATTCCATATGGGGGAAATATTTATTTTTTGGAAATAAATGTAAAATTTAAAATTACAAGTGTTATTTTGGTTTATTCCATTGAATTATAACAGAAGTCAAATATTTTTAGATAAATATAGATGTTTGTTGTGTGAGTGAAGTTGCAATGTGATAAAAACATTAATCTGGTATATGTTTGCAGTGTGACTGAATTTAGAACGGAAAAAACATTAATCTGATAGATGTTTGCTGTTTGAGTGAAGATGTAATGTGATAAAAACATTAATCTGATAGTTTGTGTGTGTGTGAAGTTGTAACGTGATACAAACATTAATCTGATAGATGTTTGTTGCGTGAGTGAAGTTGTAACATGATACAAACGTTAATCTGATAGGTGTTTGCTGTTTGTGTGAAGTTGTAACTTGATACAAACATTAATCTGATAGATGTTCGCTGTTTGAATGAAGGTGTAACGTGATACAAACATTAATCTGATAGATGTTTGTTGTGTGAGTGAAGATGTAATTTGATGCAAACATTAATCTGATATTTGTTGTGTGAGTGAAGTTGTAACGCGATACAAACATTAATCTGATCGATGTTTGCTGTTTGAGTGAAGTTGTAACATGATACAAACATTAATCTGATAGATGTTCGCTGATTGAATGAAGTTGTAAGGTGATACAAACATTAATCTGATAGATGTTTGCTGTTTGAGTGAAGTTGGAATGTGATACAAGACATTAATCTGATAGATGTGTGCTGTGTGAGTGAAGTTGTAATGTGATATAAACATTAATCTAAAAGATGTTTGCTGTGTGAGTGAAGTTGTAATGTGATATAAACATTAATCTAAAAGATGTTTGCTGTGTGAGTGAAGTTGTAATGTGATATAAACATTAATCTAAAAGATGTTTGCTGTGTGAGTGAAGTTGTAATGTGATATAAACATTAATCTAAAAGATGTTTGCTGTGTGAGTGAAGTTGTAATGTGATATAAACATTAATCTAAAAGATGTTTGCTGTGTGAGTGAAGTTGTAACGTGATGTCACCGCCTCTCTGACATGCGGCGCTTTCATCGCGGCCCGCCGAAACAAAGAGGCCGCGCAGCTCCAGGCCCGGGAGCCTTGGGCTCCAAAGCGCCGCGCTAATGATCCCAATTAATGGAGCCTGACAGCACAATCTGCTGGTCATTGTTCCCCCATTGCGGCTCCACCGGTGGCACAAGGCAGGCTGGGACGGATCACACCCCCCGTGGGCGGAGTCCCGCGCAGCTGACCCCATTGTGAGGATTAGCTCAATTAAACCTGGCCCTTCGTCGCCACAGCCCCGCGCCAGAGGGGACCCGGCCGTCCGATGATGTGTCATTAACGCCTGACTTTCTGACGGCCGTCCGGGGACCCCCGGGCACCGCGGGGGGAGGCGGAGCCGTCTGCGGCTTTGATTGTCGCCTGTCGGTCAGTGTTAACAATGGCGGTGTGACGCCTGCCCCGCCCCCTCCCCCCTCCCGACCAATCCCTCTGAGGCCGTGAACTTCTGGCAAGTTCGCCTATTTAACGCTGTCATATTTCACTGGCAATTTCCTCAAAACATTGAAGCCTGCATTAATTGCAGAAAAAGATACATTATACACAGGGCCTGATTTACTTAGATCTTTATTTTGCACTAGCCATTGGTTGTGTTATTAGTTATTAGTATATTTGTATATTTGCCTGTGGTAAAAGGTTTTGCACATGTTGAAGGTCTTAGTAAATCAGGGCCATAGTGATAAGTTAACATGCAATAGTAATGATTACATAAGCTGCAAAATGTGTAACCAAAGTTTAAGATGTGCTCATAGATGGTATTGAAATATGTGCTGAAAAATATACAGCAAACAATACAATAATACATTCAAATATATGGAAGCACAAATATATTCTTGTCTTATTATTGTGTTGTAGTATTCCAGACATTCATACAAATGAGAAATTATGCTCATTGTGCAAATAAATTGGATATTCATATAATTTTAAATGTATTTTTGCTGCATAAGCATTTTAATTCTGCATTTTTGCAGATTTGCAATGGCTTACCGATTTCTTTGGTAACCAAAGCTATACTGAGGTAGTAGAGGTAGAACAATCTAGAAATGTGTGTTTGTGGCTTGAAACAGTACCTGTTGGTTGAAAATGATGACTTTTCTGACATCATCCCTCCCTCGCTCTCCTGGCTTGGTCATCCAATCGGGGAGCCAGCTTGCCCCAGTTGGCCTGTCCCATGCAGAGCTGGGACCCTAAACAAGAACGTTATCATGAGGTAAATAAATAAATAAAAATGTGTTCCAAAAAAAAAAAACTTTAATTGGCTCAGGGACGGTTGTGGGCCTAAATAACTGCATAGAACAGTGGTAACCAACCCTGTTCTTGTAGATCTACCATCCTGTAGGTTTTCATTTCAACCCTAATTCGGCACACCAGACTCTACTAATTAGCAGCTGAACAAGATCCCCAGCTGTTGAATGAGGCGTGCTTTGTCAGGGTTGGAGTGAAAACCTACGGGACAGCAGATCTCCAGGAGCAGCCTGGGGTTGGTTACCGCTGGCATAGAGCGCTTACGCTGGCTCCGGTCCCACAGTATCACTGTAACAGTAAGGAGCTTTGGGCCTAAGACCTGCAGTTAAGCGGCGCTGAGACCGGATTTGCAGGGCCCAGAACAATGCGGTCATTAAATGAGCAAACAGATTACGGGGCGGCTCAGAGCCGGGGTCCCCCGGTGAGGAGATGGGTCCCCCGGGGCCCCTCCCAGCAGGTACACCTAATGCCGGCAGAAAGCAGGGAACATCTGTCCGGCCCGCCGCGCTCTGGGGGCTGGGGCTTTCTCAGTGGGGGGGGCGGGGGGGGCTCATTTCGCTGCTAATGTGATGACATCGCCCCACAGTGCCCTGCGTTTGCCTACGTCATTGTCCCCGAAGCCTGCCATTCAGGGCCTGGGGTAATCTCCTCCTGTTCCGTGTATGACATATGTCCCGTGTGAGGGTCCCCGCCCCGCCGCTGGGCCGCTGTGGAGGAGCCTAAATCTGGAAACGCCCCTCGTGGAGTCACCGTGTAACCTCCAGCAGGAGCAGGAAGACTAATGCAATGCTCTAATGTGTTCTCTCTGTGCTGTACCCTGTACTGTTCTCTGTACTGCATGCTCTCTATTATGTTCTCTGTTCTGATCTCCGAACTGTTCTCTGCATTGTGAGCTGTTCTCTGTTCTGTTCTCGACTCCGCTCTCCAATAGTCTTCTACTATTCCTGTTAGCATTCACCTCAGCTGTGACCTGTTCGACCCGTTTTATTTGCTGTCTGCTACTTTACACCAGGCTGGCCAGTGGAGGATGGGCTCCCCCTCTATAGCCGGGTTCCTCTCGAGATTTCTTCCCATTGGGGAGTTTTTCCTCTCCACCGTTTAAGGGTTTTCTCCCCACTGGGAGGTTTTAGCTTATGTACCTGCTATTTGGGGGTTCAGGCCTGATGTTTGCTCTGCTTGCTTTTTTTGTTCTCTCTTGCCTTACTACTCTGTTAAGCATCTGTGTGACAGCTCACAGTATACGCGCTACACAAATACAATTTAATTGAACTGAATAATTTCTTCCCCATACTGTTCCCTGTTCTGTTCTCTATACTCTTCTCTGTTCTGCTCTTTGTATTGTTCCCTATACTCTTCTCTGTTCTGCTCTTTGTATTGTTCCCTATACTCTTCTCTGTTCTGTTCTTTTTCTCCATTCTGTTTTCTGGTTTCAGTTCCCACAATGGCCCAGATTTACGCACTGAAATTCATCATCGAGAGTAACAGCGGATGCTGAAGCCACACCTTCAACAACCTCAATGTGTTACAAGCATAAACACCCATCTCCCAGTCTAAGGGACGTGAATCAGTGGACCAGCGCAGTCTGAGCCAGCCTCTATGCAGGCTTTTAGGGCCACTGCCATCCCTAAGCCACACAACTCAAGTTTTTTTTTATGTGATGCAATGATTGATGTTGGAGTACTTTCGGGGCAACAATAACATTCTTGGATAGGGTCACCAAAACCCCAGGGCCAGCTCTGAGTGCTGCCAATCACTCCTCCTTTGTCAGCGTTGCCTCAGTCCAGGGGAATGCAGCTCAGATTCCTGAACGGCTGGCCACATCTAACACCAGAAGTACAGCAAATATAAATAAAACAACGCAATAATTTAGTTACCTTTAGTTACACGTTTAATACTGAAATTATTTCATATGAGCACTGTTCTGTATGCACATGCTGAATTATCACAGACCCGTGTGACAATTAGTCATGTAAACAGAACAGCTGAGCTTTTATATTTCACTGTGAATTTTTTCAGACATGATAACTGACGCTGAAACAAGAGATATTTATTTTTGATTCAGCCAAAATTATTAGTATTCAAACAGGTGATGTTGCAATGCTCTGTTGGATCATTAGAATTTGGCCTAAACATCAAACAAACTGCAAATCTTTACAAAAAATCAGAACATGCAAGTACGGCCAAAAATTTTTTTCCAAATGAAATATTTTCCTGCCAAATTAAACTGTTAATTAAAATTAAATCTCTAAATATTCCCAATTAATTATCTACTATTCAAATATTAATTTCAAGCTTTAAACATCTATTGTTATCTGATTGCCAGTATTAAACATTTTCAGAATTTAAATAGAATATTTCACTCCTATCTATCATTTAATGTTAAAAAGATTCCAAGCACAAATTTAACCTTGAAAGTTATCATTTATGTGTTATGATGTGATTTTGTGTAATGTGGCCTTCACAGGACAAACAAAAAGTTCTCCGAAAAAGTACAATTCCTACACGCCAAAACAGAACTAAAAAAAAAAATCTGACAGAATTCAAAATATATTTGCACAGCCAGACGTTTGTTTGATCTCAGCCTGATTCATTCAATCCGAATTAAAAGTCGGTCGCCCGTCCTTCTGGACGACCGGGGATCGTGGGGGACCCACCACAGACCGGGCCGGGGTTCCCCGCTGGGGGAAGCAAACACAGCTACAAATGGCCACGCCGAGGAGACAATGGGGCGGTGAATGAGCCCTATTTACTAACACCTGTATTAGTGCGCTATCACGTCCGACGGGCAGCGATTATAAAAATCGCACTTTCTCAGAACCGAAAATTACA
This sequence comes from Anguilla rostrata, assembly GCF_018555375.3. Lineage (NCBI taxonomy): Eukaryota > Metazoa > Chordata > Actinopteri > Anguilliformes > Anguillidae > Anguilla > Anguilla rostrata. The sequence goes on from NC_057948.1 coordinate 6,907,059, forward strand.
AGTGTCGGGGGGGTTGGCGGGGGAAAAGGAAAAGTTCCTCAGGGTCCTAGAAAAGTTAAAGTTATTCAATCTGATGCACGAACTGGACACTAATGAATTAAATGAGCGAAGGAATGCGGCTATCTTTTCTCATTTGTTATTTACACACTAGTCAAAGCTTTCGGATAAAACAGTCTGTACATTTGCAAACGTGTCAAAATGTATAAATCTGTGTTTATCTCCCCCTGTCTGTACATGTGTATGTGTGTGGGAGTGTGTGTGTGTGTGGGTGTGTGTGTGTATCCCCGTGAGCAACAGCCAGAATCTAGATGTCTAGAGGGGTGGAAATCATGGCAGAAAGATATTTTAACATAAACAAATTATGTTAACCCTAATATAGCTATTAAATATAACATACATAACAGTATAGCTCAGGTTTTAACCGGGTTTAGCCTGGCTACATCCTAGCCGGTTAGAATACTTTTACTTTTTAACCAAATGTATCCGGGTTTTCATCTGAATGTCCAGGCAGTGTTTCACCAACTTTTCACAACAAAAATGTTCATAGGGAGAGAGAGAGAGAGAGAGAGAGACAGAGTTAATGATAACAAACTTGCAGTCCCAGAGATGGCTATATCAGGGCTCTACAGTGCTCCCATTTTAGGAGCGATTGTTCCTTAAACCTTCCAGTGTGCTAACTGGAAAAATAATTTAGGAGCACATCGACTAATTGGCATGCATTAGTGGGCTCCTAATTTTTTTAACTTAGGAGCACATGTGCTCCTATAAATAAAATGTTAGCCCTGTATATAAAAGTGGCTCCCGAAGGAAGTGTCTCTCCTCCACTCTACTGCAGTATGCAGCATGTGTATCTGCACCAGCACAGCCGACAATGCCAATCGACTTCCTGTGCCTTCCGTTGCAGCTGGGAACTTAGGAGAATCAGAATTAACTGTTAATTTTTCAGTCAGCAGAATAAAAACAGGGAATCCATAGTTCAGTGAGAAACACCCATAAGCGTATCAGATTATTAGATCATCCTGTAACGCATTTTTCGCTGAATATGACCCAGCGTTTTGTCGTATTTTTTAATTATTTTTAATTCTGTAGAACTCTGCCATTTTTGCAGTCCATTGGAAATCAGATATTTCTGATGAAATTGCTTAGGAAATAGGCTTTTGTTTTTAAATTTCAAGAACTACAAGTGGACTCTTTTTGAATCGGAAACTTTTAGATGAATGTCATTATTACAAACAGAATTATAACTGTGAATGGTATTTTAAAAATAATTTAAAAAATTTAAATCTAAAAAGATCTAAAGACCTGAAAATCTTATTATTATGTTTTTTGTCGGCTTCGTGGACTATGCTGCTACGAAACAAGACCAGAGATTTTCCCAGGAAAGGGAGAAAGAGACATTGTTGGATCAGGAGTTTTGAAAGGGACCTTTAAACACATGAAAGCCTCTTAGTCAATATGTGTTTGATTTTCTTCCCGAAGTCTATTTGCTGTTTTAAATCATTCCATTGTCGCGTCGCCGGACTGGCCTAATGGGTTCTTTGAACCTCCAGCGTTGCCCGCCAAATCTCTTTGGATCACATCGCATCTCGCGGATCTGTCAAAAGCTAACCTCTTAATCTTTTTCCCACATGCGCTGGACCTCTGAGCGAAACGCACAGTGGCCAGTACAGTCCGTCCCGCGCTGCTTCGAATACAGCTGCAACCGGTCTTACCCACAAAGCTTCCTTGCATTTAAACAAAAGAGTTTTATAGGTACATCCTTTGGAATAGAGCGTGCGACCTACAGTAAGTGTCACACCACATGCATGAAAACATCTAATATCAGCATTCTGCAAATGAACTGAACTGAGTGACTTATCCACATTGACCTGATTCGTGTGGCGTGGTGTCCATTAAACTGAATGCCCTCAACTGCGAATCCACAGGGCAGACGATGACAAACTAGATTCCACATACAAACCTGTGTAGACAAAAGGGGAAAAAACTCCTCGTCTTGGTTGGAAAAGTTGAAAAAAAACACACAACGGTCCGAACACGAACACCTGCGTGAGATTAGAAACGTGTGATTAGAATGTTCTTAACTGAGCATTCTAATGCTGATGTCACAATCGCTACCGGTAATTGAAAGCAACGGGGTTCTAGAACACTGACTTGGAGTTCTGAAGAAAAAAAAAACATTCCAAATAACCACTTTAAAGGGTTAAAAATGTAAGGGACGACGCAGAGAGTGAATGAAGGCAAGAGAACTCGGGAAGGATCGCACCTCGGACAGGAGCGCGCATATCGGGCAGTGGGAGGGCCCTGACGGCGCGGGGGGGGGGGGACGACGAGCGGCCTGGGCCCATCGGGGGCCTGCGCGGAGGCTCACTGGGACGGGTCCGGGGGCCCCGTCCCGGTCTCGGGGATCGTCGCGGCGGACCCACCACAGACCGGGCCCCGCTCCCCCCTGCCGGGGGAGGCAAACACAGCTACAAATGGCCGCGCCGGGGAGACAATGGCGCCATGAATGAGCCCTATTTACTAACACCTGTATTAGTGCGCTATCACGGCGGGGAGGGCCGCCGTCCGACAAGCGGTAATCCCATAAGCCCCCCCAACCCACCCCACCCCACCCCCCCCTGGCCATTTGCATATTCCTCATTAGCTTATTAAAACCTGAAGGAGCCAGGTTTTTCCCCATTCCACCACTCCCACTGCCTGGGTGGCTGCGTAATGAAGCAATGTTAGTGAATGTGAGGTTTATACGTATGCGAGGGATTAGAGAATTAGCATCGGTGTGAGCCGGTGTGGGCCGCGCTCTCCGCGCTGGATCCGGGTAATTGGAGGGGAGGAGAAGACGGCCGATCCATTAGCCCGGCCTGTTTGCTCAGGAGCCGGCCTGGGCCCCGGGACACCCCCCGGTTTTCCAATTTTGGCCCCCTCTTTGGGCTCAGTAACTTTTTTTGTAAAAGCGGGGGGGGGGGTGGGGGGGGGGGGGGGGGGGGCAGGGCTTTGTCCCCGAGCTATGGCCCTTAGCACCTCTGGTTACTTTACCAAACTAAGCAGATTTCACTACAAAGCAAATGCCTTGAAGATTTAGTAAGGCGGACAGTCTTGTAAAAAAAAAAAAAAAAAAAAAAATACCATAGAAGTTTGGAGTGCTACTTGAGGGGCGGCCCAATCGGACCACACTCGTACCGCCGCTCGAAAGGGGCGGATAATTGAAATCTATAAACACCTCCGCCGTCGGGACCGGGCATCAAATGCGCCGAAAGCTACTCAGAAGAAAATTGAAATGTTTTGAGTTCGGCGTTGAGAGAATGGAATTATGGGAAGGGCTTTTTTCTTCCAGCCGCACAATGCTAACGGCGGCGCGTTTGGCTGTTTGCATAGCTGCGGCGCGATTCCGCCCGCTTCCAGACAAAACGTGACATCACTGGCAAGTAACTCGGAACGCACCGGGAGTCCCAGGACGGCGGCCGCGCGTTAGCCTACTCTGCTAGCAGCTCCAACCGAATCAGAACTCTGCAGTATAATGACTTATTTCTTATGTCTGAATCCCTATACAGCTACCTAGAAAATAAAAAATATCCAGAAGTACGCATTTGCCTGTCCGTCAGTGCGATACATTTGACAAAGTCTTTTTAGGCACTGATAAGCCCTACTTAAAATACCCATATTTAAAATGCTTATTGGAAACGCGGACATTTTCTCAAGAGCAGCTGGTTCACGGAGTGTGACAAAACGGACTCATTTGCAATGGCCCCAGATAAAACTTTATTTAAATATGATTAAGGAATACGGCACCAGAGGCAGTGCTGTATGGTGAACACAGTCACAGCTACAGGAGCAGTTGTTAGGCACAATGTGAAATGGAGAGCCAGCAACCCATTACATTACATTACAGGCATTTAGCAGACGCTCTTATCCAGAGTGACTTACACAACTTTTTACATAGCATTTTACATTGTATCCATTTATACAGCTGGATATATACTGAAGCAATGCAGGTTAAGTACCTTGCTCAAGGGTACAACGGCAGTGTCCTTACCCGGGAATCGAACCTGCGACCTTTCGGTTACAAGCCCAGTTCCTTACCCACTGTGCTACACTCCGTCCTCTATCCCCTGTAGCTGTGACTGTATCCACGATACAGCACGGCCTCGAGCGCTGTATTGCTTTCATAAAACGGTAACAACATATTGAAACAATTGATGACACGATATTATTTGTTTCGCAATACTCCTTGTAACAGGCTGTGCACAGAGTGATACTTTCTACGAACAGGCTGTTTGAATAACTGTTACTGTATCGGATTTACAATCACTGCAAATTGCGGCCTAGGCCAATCAGCATCCAAGATCAAAACAACTCGTTTTTTAAATTTAAATTTTTGAAGCTGGCAAAGTCGATTTTACACTCGTTAATGCCGTACCTTTACATACCTCCTCTTTAATAAAGTCTGTAATCCTAAAGCGATCCTAACGTTTTTATTGCAATACAGCTCTATTAATTTAGTATATTTTTCTAATTAACTGAATGGGTGGGATTCACTCACAGTAGAGGATATATTCATTTATTCCACTGGTTTTACAAGTCTTACTGTAATCAGACATTTTCCTTTATGGATGCAGAAGTCTGTCTGTTCTAAAATATAACTACTTGACCACATTATTTACAATAAAAATATATTTTTAAGTACTAATGTTATTAACAGCGTAGGTGAGAACTGCGAGCTCCACTTCATTTCAGACAGGATGATGTCATAGTGGGCGTGGACGTTTGCACCGCGCGCTCCTCGGGGGGGCCCCTCCCCCCCAGGGACAGGCCACGACGGGGCGCGGACGCGAGGGGACAGTTCGCATTAGCGGCAGATGATTTTAAGTGGGGATCAGATGAGGTGTCATCGTCAAGTCCCACCGGGCGCGACCCCGCCCGGTAGTCTTCAGTGCCAATTAAGGGGAGCGGGAAGGACCGCTTTGGGGGGGGGGGGGGACGACACATGAGCCCCAGATCAGAGCGTCGCGGCAGGAGGGAGGGTTCGGATCCCCCTGTCGAGCCCGAGCCGCGGCGCTCCGCTGGGAGCGGTCAGCCGACGAGAGGGATCAAGGTCGTTAGTGTCGGAGGGAACGCGGGAAGCTGTGACAGGGAGTCCGCGGGGACTGGGGGGGGGAGACAGGGGAGACGAGGGGGAGGGGCACAGGTGGTCTGCAGGTACGCCGGGGGCCATCCTGTGGGAGATTTAACCCTGGGCCAGAGTGTGTTTGGCAGGCCAGCTAGTGGTGGATGAATCCTAGGCTGCTAGCTGTGTTCGTTTTTGCTTGTGCTGCATTAGTGGTGTCATATTGAGAGGAGGGGGGGGGCACAGGTGGTCTGCAGGTACGCCGGGGCCATCCTGTGGGAGGTTTAACCCCGGGCCAGAGTGTGTTTGGCAGGCCAGCTAGTGGTGGATGAATCCTAGGTGCTAGCGTGTTCGTTTTTGCTTGTGCGCATTAGTGGTGTCATATGGAGGAGGGGGGGGGGGCACAGGTGGTCTGCAGGTACGCCGGGGGCAATCCGTGGGAGGTTTACCCCGGGCCAGAGTGTGTTTGGCAGGCCAGCTGTGGTGGATGAATCCTAGGTGCTAGCTGTGTTCGTTTTTGCTTATGCTGCATTAGTGGTGTCATATTGAGAGGAGGGGGGGGGGCACAGGTGGTCTGCAGGTACGCCGGGGGCCATCCTGTGGGAGGTTTAACCCCGGGCCAGAGTGTGTTTGGCAGGCCAGCTAGTGGTGGATGAATCCTAGGCTGCTAGCTGTGTTCGTTTTTGCTTATGCTGCATTAGTGGTGTCATATTGAGAAAAGGGGGGGGGGGGGGCATCATGGATGTTAGGATCATGGATGACTGACAGGGGCCCACAAAAAGAAATTGGAACATAGGGTTAATTACAATCAATTTGTCAGTTACAGAACTTGATATAGAATATTTCATTTCATTTACAAAGTACCAATAAAACAAAATGGTTTATTATTCTTTTTCTTGGGGTGGCCTGGGGCGTTGGGGCACAGTGAGAGGTCTTTCCATGGGGCACAATATCCCTGCCGGCGCCCCTGATTCGTCACAACCGTTTTGAGCTCCGTTTAGACAAGAGAGGCCGCACGGTTTATCCGCCTACGGCTTCCACAGAACACCCCTGCGCTTGCGGCCTCTGAAATGTTGTTGCCGGGGCCGACGTGACACGCGCTCGGAAGCCTAACTCTTTCAAGGGTAGGTTATTTGGACTGTTTTTTCAAAATTCTAAGTCGGTGTTCTAGAACTAGCTTTCGATTACCAGAAGCCATTGTGACATCATCATTGGAATGTTCACTCAAGAACATTCTAATCAGATATTTGTGACCTCACACCTTAAAGGGTTAAGGGCCCGATTCTCACGTGGCCCTCCAAGAAAGCTGGCTAATTACCCCGGAGCCCCCGCCACGGCAAATTTTCTGCACGAGGCCAGAAGGGGGGAGGGCTTTAATGAGCGGATAAAGACCCGCAATGACGCGGCGCGAAGCGGCGACGAGGCCCCCCCCCGACACCCCTGCCCCCCCCCCCCCCCCATAGCCGGACGCGTCTTACCGCCCTGTCGGACAGCGGCCGCCGGGACGGTCCCTCTGATCCCCAAACTTTATTGATCGCTCAATTTGCCGGCGCTCCCCTTTCCTCCTCCCCTCGCCCGTCTGCCGCCGGGCCGGGCCGGGCCGTCCCGCGGGGGGAGCGTCGGGGCGCCGGGACCGGGGGTCCCCTCCGTCTGTCCCGCTGTCAGGGGCGGTTATGTGTGTGAAGAATGGAGGAAGCAGGTGCTGTGACTTAGCGGGGCCTTGTTAGGAAGGGGCGGGCGAGGAGGGGGGGGCGGGTTTGGGGGGGCGCGGCAGGCCCCATCCCAAACAGGCCTGGCGCTCCACTACCGCCCCAACTGTTCCGCATTCAGCTTTCTCTTCCCCCAACGCCCCCCAACCCCCCCACCCCTGCACCACACCCCATTTTTTTCAATGCATTGTTAACAAAACAGTTTACAAATCAGGGCCCACACATTACCCACCCTGTTTCCACTCAGATGTGTTAGGCTAATGGATTCGGAGGAGGGGGGGGGGGGGCGAACTGTCAAAGCTTTACAAAGTAACACATGGTCCAGTCTGCTGTTTCCTCTCCCATTCATTAGATACAAATTATTCTGTTTATGCAGGTCCATCCTTTTAGAAGGCATGCAGAGTGAGCCCACTGTACCGTGTGATTCCCGTATGGGGTTCTAGAACACTGACTTACAATTTTGAAAAAACTTTCCAAAAAAACTACCCTTCGAAGGGTTATGTTCAGCCGCAAGAAAACCCAGAGCTGTGTTGGGGGAAAACAACCTCGGGATTTGGATCACGGGCTGGATAACAAGTGAAGCGGGTAAACAGAGAGACGAACAAAACCTTGACTTGCAGAGTGATTATTCTGTCAATGGTCACTGATTCTGGGCTACAAGAGCCCACAGGACTCATGAGCCCAACAGCACAAAATGGAACCTCAAGACTGTATTGGAGGTTTCAAGTGGAGATCCAGGGTTTGAGCAGAGATTCAGGGTTTGAGCAGAGATTCAGGGTTCGAGTGGAGATCCAGGGTTTGAGCAGAGATTCCGGGTTCGAGCAGAGATTGAGGGTTCAAAATCGGGGTTCAGGCTTTGAGTGGAGATTGAGGGTTCAAGTAGAGATTTGGGGTTTGAACAAAGTTTAAGGGTTCGAGCAGAGATTGAGGGTTTGAGCAAAGATTGAGGGTTTGATCAGCAATTCAGGGTTTGAGCGGTAACCGAGAGTTCGAGCCACTGGTCGAGGGTTCCAGCAGCGAACGAGGGTTCGAGCGTTGGTCGAGCGGTGACTAAGGGACTCAAGCAGCGACCGTCTTCCCCGAGAGAACGTTTATTGCGTTATTTTTTTGAAAAGATTTAATTTGACTTTAACTACATCATCTTTTCCCCCCTTTCACTCGGTCAGAGCCCCCGGGCCCTACAATGGGGTCTTTCAAGGGGAAGGAGGCTAGCGCTGGCCAAAGGTTAAACAGGGCTTCCCTTCGTGATAAATCACTGCTTAATGAGGACGCCATTGTCCCGCATTGTCACTGCTCACTTTCAGACCGTTACCTTCTGGTTGTAAAGCTGACACAGCTAATGAACTGTCTGCTTTGAACTCTTCCACAATATTGACTGGCTCCACACAGCAGATGTGCCTGGCCAAGCAACTAGCAAATGTACATTAGATTAACAAAGAGCTGAGGGGTGGGAAGCGGGTGGGGATGTGTGTGTGTGTGTGTGTGGGTGTGTTGGGGTGTATTGGGGGGGGGGGGGCGGTTGCAGTTTGGAGTGTACAACCCTTGGAGAACTCCATATTAATAACTTTCTACATTGTGACTGCCTGTATGTGAAGGACTAGGTGAGGGAGTAGAACTAAAGGAGAACTAGGTGCTCTAACTGACATCCACGGCTTGCGTATTTAAATTGAAAGGGATTTTAGAGCCACCAAGAGGAGGATGAAACACTGAATGTGTTCAGTTGGATACTCTGCAACTATAGATCTGTCAGATTATTCTGTAACTTAGTTAACTGTCAATCCAAACAAGCTAAATGTTTGGATTGACAGTTAACTACTTTCACAGCTAAATTCTTAAAGCTAAATCAACAATGACACTGTTTATATTGATCAAACTGGGACCAAATGTACTCTATTTGAGTCAATTTTACACCGATAAATTTGCTTTATTCCAATATGCAACACCCCCACCCCCCCCCTTCAAATGATGGACCTTTAGGATCCTATTAGATAAACATGTTAATGGCAATATTTGACTTGTCTTATTTTTCTCACATGGGTAATTTGTGCCCATTACAAAGTGACAAATCACAGCTAATTAAATAAGGAGATGAATCCTTTTCCTGGTTTGTCAGTAGAGTAGCTCAGCCACCACATCTCACTGTGATCCACAGGTGATTTGTCCATATTACAGACAGCCTCAGATATCTTACTGTCTGTCTGTTCAGTCATCTCCGTGCCACACTGGCAAGATACCGATGACCCACAATGCCTCTGGAGCCTCCCAGAGCCCGTCCGTTCACAAGCACAAGCATTGATGTCACGCCGATAAGGCAAAATAACCAAGCAGGTTCATCTACTGTAACACTGTATTCAGTACTCCATAGCACATTGCGATGACAAAAAATGATTGTGTTTGTGTTCGCTGTTAGCGTTTATTTGTGACCTGTCCCTATGAAAATTGGCTTTGATAATGTTTCATTGCTGTTATTCAAAAACATTCAGTCTGATTTTGGGCCTTTTTTTGGGGTTTTCTTTTATGCACAATGAAAAGCTTTAAGCAGTAAAACATTCAGCAACTTGGCTGTAACAGTTTGCACACGTCAAAGAGGAATTCAGTGCAGATAAGAAACCTACTCTATCAAAGTCGTTTTTCAGAGAATATTTTACAGTGTGTCTTGTAACTGTCCTAACTCAGCAACTAATAAAGTTGGGTCGAAACCTCAAAGGACAAAACCATAGGCCTGTATTGCTTGATAATAATTTTTAAAAAGCAGCGTATTGTTAACTGAAGTATTGGTCAATTGAGTATTCCATTTATTTGAAAATAAACGTTGTTTTTTGGCTGAAAACCTACAATATAGTAAAGGCTTAATTTAAGTATAAAATAGCAAAGCACATGATATGACAGCTATTTCAATCTTGAAAGATGACTGTTGATACAAAACTCGATACGCACAACCGTTTACATCGTAACTAGCGATAAGAGAATGGCAAACGTCCTTTATCTCATAAATGTGATTATGCGCCGTAAATGCTGAAGAGCAGAAGTTGGAGGCTAGGCTGGGCTCCGGGCTAAATTAAGCAGTGGACAGTTTCTTTGGCGTGACCCAGGGGAGAAGTAATGGCTTAATAAGGAGCCATGACTAACCATTAACTGGTGCTCCGGCTTGCGCTGACAGAGGAAACATGCCGGAGAAAGGTATTGGTAAGTTACACTGATTAGCATATAATTGCCGGCATTGTATTAGACACAGGGAATTAGGAGGGTGCTAGGTGGCTGGCAGTCCATTCAACCCCAGAGCAAGCCTGCTTCCGTCACAGCAAGACTAAGCACGTCCTTTCATTACAGTCAGAATGTTCCGCGCGCTAAAGACTTCCGTGTCAACGCAGCCCTGACAGAGTAGATACCAGCCCGCTGGATAACATGCTAACTGTAAGCATAAAAAACGCACACTTCGCAGTTGATTTTACTCGCAGCATGTTGCTGTGCATATGGTGATTTTAAAGTGTAAAAGACTGTTCAGAAAGTCAATGTTTGAATTTGTAATGCTAGTATTGTTTCCAAGAGCCCGGGGAAAATACATTTTTAAAATTATGTTGAGTTGCTTATACTGAGGGACGAATCAGCAGAATAGCACATAACACAAGCGCTATCACTGCATATTTCTGAAAGGACAAAGCAATGTTGCCACTAAGGTACACAGCGAAATACTCACCGACAGAGTATATTTTACACTGATAGAGTAGGTACCTAGTCACCAGTGTGGAGTCGAATTAACGGTTTTTTTTTACTGTGCATCTTTACTTTACTTACATCTTAACGTTAACACACCACGCTAATAAAACAACGGCGCACATGGGGGGGACTTCCTGGAGACGTTTTTCTGTACCGTACCATTATGCGCGAGAAGAGCCCAAATCCGCAGTGTGTTGGTGGTCTCTCTCCTGTTCCCGGCTAAACATGTTCAGATTACAGAGCAACTTTAGCCCGAGACGGCCAATGGAGGCAGATTAGGTGTGAAAGCAGCGCCACTTCAACTGGAGAAAAGGAAGCCTATAGACATGTGATTTTACACATTGTGACAGAAGAGGTCACACAATGTCACTAATTAAATTGAGACCTTTTGTAAACAGCATTCTGCGCTATTGCTTGCATGTGTTTCATGGTAACTATGGCGCCTGACAGAATGTAATCCTTATACACGAACCAGGGTCTGGACCTCTTTAGGACTACAATTCAGTTCCCTCAAATGTGATTTTTTTTTTCTGTTGCAGCAGTTAAGATATTTAACTCTTTGAAGAGTAGTTTTTTGGAGTGTTTTTCTTTCAGCGTTCTAAAACTCCATTGCTTTCAATTACTAGTAGTGATTGTGACATCAGCATTAGAATGTTCAGCTGAGAACATTCTAATCACATTTTTTGTGATCTTGCACCTTAACCCTCTGTAGAGTAGGTTCTTTGGAAGGTTTTTTTTTTTCCCTCCAAAATTCTAAGTCAGTGTTCTAGAACTCCACTGCTTTCAGTTACCAGTAGCGATTGTGACATCAGCATTAGAATGTTCAGTTAAGAACGTTCTCATCACAGATCTGTTCTGTTTCACCTTGACGATTTAAGGCTGCGGCTCGAAATACAAATTGCGCCTTCGTATAAACAATAGCCGACAAAGGGAATGGTTTTAAAAGAAAACGAGCTTATTATCAGCGAATACTGAAACATGGCCGAAGAGCTCGGCCCTCGGTGAGCGGACCCCACGGTAAGCCCGCTCTAGTCTCGTCTCCAGCGTCTGTCTGTACGTGTGTGTGTGTGTGTGTGTGTGTGCCGCGAGCGCATAAAGGGGAAAAAAATGTACACTGCGCGCGAGGCCCCCTCCGTGTGGCAGAGCACCATCAGTCATTATATTGACACAGCCATTTCCACGGTGTCCCTGTTGTAAACGTGTTGTTACACGGTGCGTCTGCCACGGTCCACACGGCATTTCTGTGCGGCGCTCGCTGGCACGGGAGGGGGGGGGGGGGGTGGGTGGGGTGGGGTGGGGTGGGGTTACAGCAGGGCCCTGAATGGAGCGTGCGTAGGGGGGCTCCCCCACGGCACCCCCTGAGCCCTGATAAATTGTCTGCGGTGGGGCCAGGGATGAGGGGGGGGGGTGTGTGGGGGGGCGCGGGGGGTACGGCAGGAAAGGGCCCCGGGGCCCCGGCGGGCCCCAGCGGGACGGAGGGGTGAGGTGGACCCACGCCAATTACGCACCCTTTTGTCGGCGGTCAGGCCGGGTGATTGACACCAGCGCTTTCCCCCCCTCTCCCCGGGGTCTCCATTATGAGCGCTAGCCGTCCGCTGACCCGCGGAGCGCAGGACGGGCCTCCCCCCCCCCCCCCTAAACTCGGCCCTCGCCCCGGGCCGGGGGGCCGCGGAGACAGCGTCCCCAGCAACGAGCCCGGAGCCCGAGCGTTTTATACGCCACGCCAATAAGCGACATCCGGGGGGCGGGCGGGCGGGCGGGGTGGGGCTGGGCACGGAAGTGAAGGGGGGGGGTCTGTAAAGGTTTCGGGTTTTCGACTTTCCCCGCTGGAACGTGTGCGCGCGCACACTGAAGTCCAACAGACAAATATTTATTTCGCCCGCTTAATAATCTGACCCACGAATCCCACAGATCCGTGGTCAACAAGAACCCCCCCCCCCAGTCCACAAGCCCTCCGTGATCCAGTCCAGAGTTTCCCTGGTCCCCTCGTCTCCCCATCGCAAACCGATCGTTTCTATTTCTATTTTAAAGTGCGTTTCCTGGTTTTTCCTTAAATTTCTCCTTCTTTTTTTTTTTTTGTAGCTTGACTTTTTCTCTTCTCTTCTTTTTTTTTTTTTTTTTGGGGTGGGGGGGGGGGTGTGACTCAAAGGGGGCGCGTTTCTTACCCCCTTCATTTCTCCTCCGGTGACGGCTGAATAAGCGCGTATAAAAATGAAGGCATAATGACCCGGCCATGGCGGCGACAAAACCTGATTGGTCACGGAGGCCACCGGGCTAATGAGGCGAATAAACAGCCCCTGGGTGTGTAATAACTGTATTTTCTCCGTTTCTTCCCCTTTCGTCACAGCCCTGTGTGGCATTTCGAACAAACTGAGATGGCACCAGATGCAACAGGGCTCAGACATTTTGACTTGAATCGGGGAACCATATGTTCGGATAAGTCATGCTTTCCCCTCTTTCCCACAGGCAGGGGCCTTGCGTCTGTGAGGTTTTGCGCGCTGGTGGCCTGGAGGTTTTTTTTTTTTTACAACCTCCCGCCGCGGGGCCCGAGAGGAGAGCGCGCTCGGAACGCCCCCCCCCCCCCCCAACGCCACCCCGCACCCCTCTGCGCCCAGCATTGCACTTATCCACCCTCACTCCTTTACTTCTGCGCGTAACCGGCGCGCAAATATTATTACACGTTTCTGCCACTGTGATTTTGTTTTGGATGACTAGAAAAATAGACGCATACACACACACACACATATTCACACACACACACACACACAAATTTATACATTGTTTGGGTTAAATGTCCAGAACACACATACATACACACACACACACAGACACATGCACGTGCACAAAAACACACACATACACAGACACATGCGCGTGCACACACACATATACACAAACACACACAGAGAAAGCTTTTTTTTTTTGTCTTTTTGGCTTCGTCTGACTTTGGTTTCGCGCAACTTGGTTTTTTTTTTTTTGTAGCAACAAAATGAAAACGCAAAAAACGTGAAAACCCAACTCGCCGTTCACAGGGGGCACGCGTTCGAAATTTCGTTTCGAAAAACGCACGTCTTCGGGATGAGTTTTAAGTTTTCGAGGTGGGTTTATAAACTCTTGTTTTTTTGCTGTTTGGTGTCTTCTCGTGCGTGAATTAAAAAGGGGGCGGGGAGCAGGAGGCGGGTTTCGGGGAGGCCTTGTGTTTTTCGCAAAGCTTGGCTGCTCAGTCCCTAGCGCTGCTGGCCGCAGTCAAGTGAAGTTATTATCCTTTTTTTTTTTTTATATACTGCACTTCTTGCCCTCGTGAACCTGCTGAAAGGTTCTGAAAAAAGGGCCTGAAAAGTGCCACTGGCTCCTGAAAATAGTGCTGACTATGAGGCAGAAAGGGGGAACTCCGGTTTTATTCAGTGCCTAAGATAACACCATACAGAATGATAGACTCCTCTGAATTGTTTGCTCCCCCTCGGCCATTGTTCTTCCTTTCCCCCTGAATGAGACCCTTAGCTGCACTTGAGGGCCAGTCACAGGTAGGAGTCCCATGGAGATAATGCCCGCCGCACGCTTGACTGCCCCCTTATAGACACTCACTCAGGGCCCTGAATGGGAGTCCGGCCCTGGTGAATAAACTCCTGCTCGCTTCCATAAACTTTTTCTCCCTGCTGAATTTTCCGGAGATGTGAGCAGCTCCCAGCCGGGGCTCCGGGGATGCCTCTGAATGAATCCCTGTTCTGATTCAAAGCCCCGGGGCCCGGCTCCACCCCTTCTCCGCGCTCACACAATGAGGAGCCGTTACTGACTCGGGCTCCGGCTTCCAGAAGAGCCTCCTTTCTCTCTCTCTCTCTCTCTCTTAACGCTCGCAGCAGGTACAAAAATAAAATGTGAAAAATAAAATATATGTTTTATAAAAACGAAAACACAAACGACTACTATGCTATTCTGTTCGGCTTTTACCACCATGCAATTTTTATTCTTTAAATGTGTCCCTTTAATAGATGCAAGTATGAATAACATCTATTTTTTTTCAGTGTGTTTTAATTTTTTTTTAAAGAAGAAAACTGTTATTGTTCGTGATGTTACTATCAGTAATTTTCTTTCAGTATTTTCATATCAACGTTGTGTGGTGGGAGTGGTGGAAGGTGAAAGTGTTTTTTTTTTTCTTCTTTGGACAGAGAAAGTGCTGCACTTCCATATCTAATCCTTGTACAATAGTGCGGTATGCCACATGCATCTAGTGCTGGCTTTCTCATTTACATTCCTTTTGGGTCAAGCCAAGGAAGTTTAAATGAATATAAAACCCCGAACACAATGCAGAACCACTGAAAATATAATATGTACCAGTACTAAATTCTACCGGGCCTAATTCTTTTGTCGGAGTGGCACTTTTCTTGAATGGGCAGACAGGCCGAAGAAAGAGATAGGGGGACGAAACGATCAAAGTGTAGATGTTGCGTTTTGAGCCCGCTTCCTTCCTTCCTCTCCCTTTGTCGGCTTCTTGTGTAAAACAGCTGGAAGCGTCGGTCCGCTGAAAAAAGTATCTCGGGGAAGCTTGAGCCGCAGTTAAACATTAGCTTTGCCGTGAGGGGCGCCGGTTTCCAGCCACTGCTCTCGCGCAACTGGCGCTAGCTGCAGTAGATTCAAAGAGAAGCGCTCGCCCCTGCTCCCGCTCGTGCCTTCCCTGCAGAGCCGGGGGACGCGAGCGCACGGGCGGAAGAGCGAGGTCACCGTGCCGGATCTCTTTTCGACTCGCTCGCTGGTGGGGCTGGCTCTTATGCTCTGAAGACGTTCGTGAAAATTAGCAACTTGACTCTGAAGAGTTATCGGTAGTTCTCAGTGTATGTTGTTTTACATTCAATGCCCTACAAAATTATTTGCGCCCGACATAAAGATGCGGTCAGGCGGATCTATAATATAAACAGTACAGGTAACCAGCAGTATATGTACGCGCAAAAACGGGGAAAATATGGAGTTCAAAGACCAACGGCAATTAGCTCATGGCAATGGGCTAATCCTGTACTGTGTGCATAAACTATGAGAGAACTGGAGTTTTCAGCAGCCATAACCGATGAATACATTTACAATAAAATGCACGGAGTTAAATGAACTCTTAACAGTGTTCATGTGCTCCCTATTGAACTCTTATAAACTCTGTTATAGTTTAAGTGACACTGAACATTTTTTTTTCTGTGTTGAAAAAAGCAAAAACCATCGAAAGTCCAGCAAGACCGGGGTTGAGAAGCACAACCCTTCATCCACCTGCTCTACCCGACCTCGCCCTGTCCTACCTTTCTACCTTCCAGCTGTTAGCACAGAAAGACACCAAATGCTCGCAAATGACACCGTCATTAAAAGCGGGCACTGTTGTTTTTTTACTAATATGCTCACCAATTAAATATTGTTCTATTAGCTGCTGCGTGCAATTCACAGATGTGGATCCACAGAGCTGGCTCTGGGATATTGGTGCCCCTAAACAGAAATTAACTGGGGGGAAACCGACTGCGAAATGGGTCGGGGCCACGGAGGCAATTGCGGACCGGAGGGAGGGGGGAAGGGGGGGGGGCGGTTGAGGACCAGGGAACCCACGCAAGAGAAACAGCAAATTAGCATTGATTTGATTAAAGCTACTTGTGAACACTGCAGAATTACAATGTGGCAGGTTGTGGCCCTAAAAAAAACCACATTTATGCCAGCAGCCAGCTCTGCAATATTAATGCTGGATAGAAGACCGACAGAAAACGAAAGCTGTACAATTGTGAGACGCCAGCATTCCGTTTACAGGAAACATTCTTGTCTTAGAAAATCGCAGGAGGATGCAGGGGAGCGAGAAACATTAACGTTTTTACTGTGTTTCATATTGAATGGACTAGACCAAATGTCCCATTTTCTATCCCTAATGTTCAATGTTCATTTATAACTTATTTGTCTGCTGTTTTGTATAACTTTGTAACTTTGCGTTTTATACCAGGTCCCCCTTGGAAAATAGATTTTGATCTCAATGGGGTTTTCCTGGTTAAATAAAGATTATACGAATAAATAAATAAATAGATAAATAAATAAATCCAAGTGGGAGTCCAAATGGGATACAAGTTACTCTATCAGAGTGAACACTGCTCTATTAGAGTTAAAACTACACTGTCAGAGTGAAAACTTTACTCTATTAAAGGGAATATTAAAATAGGGATGACTGAGGGTGCTGTCACAGTGGGGGCATTCTGTTCTATTTTGTGAGTGATTAGAAAACAGCTTTAGCTTTTTACAATTTTAAACGATTGCTTTCTCCATTTTCATTTACTTTAAAACACCGCATAAAACATGAGTTGTTTAACTGTTCAGTGTGGTGTTTGAACCTGTTCTCTAAACGGGTTTTCAAACTGCCTACTGCTTACAATATCTATCGACCGCTAGAAGAGGACTACCTCAGTTGAATTAGGAAAGCAGGCATATTGTCAACACAGCAGACAACAAATAATTAATCCCAAATTAAAATATATACGTGTCATCAAAAATTTCTAGAACAGTCCCATGTGTAATCCTCCATAGGCCCGACAACTGATTTTTGTCTCCTGTAGGGGACATGGGTCTCTGGTTTTAATCTCAAGAACCCTCTATTATACAATTGTGAAACCTCCAATAAAAATAAAATAAACTAAATTTGAAAATATTCTCACTGCCACATATTTTTGTTTTCTTCCTGGTCTCAGGAGGATATAAAGAAAATTTGGACTCCACGCTGCAGGGCACCCATGCGGGAACAGTCGCATGTTAACACCCATGCGGAAACAGTCGCATGTTAACACTCAAATAGGAACAGTCGCATGTTAACACCCATGCGGGAACAGTCGCATGTTAACACCCATGCGGGAACAGTCGCATGTTAACACCCATGCGGGAACAGTCGCATGTTAACACTCAAATAGGAACAGTCACATGTTAACACCCATGCGGGAACAGTCGCATGTTAACACCCATGCGGGAACAGTCGCATGTTAACACTCAAATAGGAACAGTCACATGTTAACACCCATGCGGGAACAGTCGCATGTTAACAACCATGCAGGAACAGACGCATGATAACAACCATGCAGGAACAGTTGCATGTTAACACTCAAATAGGAACAGTCGCATGTTAACAACCATGCGGGAACAGTTGCATGTTAACACTCAAATAGGAACAGTCGCACGTTAACAACCATGCGGGAACAGTTGCATGTTAACACTCAAATAGGAACAGTCGCACGTTAACAACCATGCGGGAACAGTCGCATGTTAACAACCATGCGGGAACAGTTGCATGTTAACACTCAAATAGGAACAGTCGCACGTTAACAACCATGCGGGAACAGTTGCATGTTAACACTCAAATAGCAACAGTCGCATGTTAACAACCATGCAGGAACAGTCGCACGTTAACAACCATGCAGGAACAGTTGCATGTTAACACTCAAATAGGAACAGTCACATGTTAACACCCATGCAGGAACAATCGCATGTCAGCACTGCAGAACAGGTTAGAAGCTCTGATGACATCAGGGGGGGGGGGGTTTGTGACAGAACCAATAAAAGGGAGTAAATTAAACTAGTGCTCCTGATCCCTCATTGGCTCTCCTTCAAACAGACAGACCAAAGGGCCCGGAGACCAGTAAAAAAAAAAAAAAAAAAAAGAAAACACTCCCCGAACTGCCCTGAATCGCGCAATCTGTTCCCTTCGCTGAGTTAAGTTGCCATGAATGCGGCGGCCCGGACCGCGGAGATCGCTGCGCGCCAACAATGCGCCTTTCTTCCCCCCCCTCCCCCTCTGGGGCGGGGGGCGGAGGACGTGGGCCGGGGAAGGGGAAGGGGGAGGGGGGGGCTTTTGATTGACAGTATCTGTCAGAGGCGATGGACTCCGCTTAAAACACTGTCTTTATGTGCCTGTGTAGAGTTGTCGGACTGTGACCCCTCCATCTGTTCCAGCTAATCTGACCGTCGTTTTTTCGGGGGCCCCCCCCCCCCCCTTCTTCCTCTGAACCTGGCGCCCCGCTCCGCTCTCGTTAGCACGCATACGCGTACGTGTCAGACCGCTGACATCACCCGGGGGGACTGGGTTTGGTTTTTTTTTTGTGTTAAGGGGAGGGGGGGAGGGGGGAGGGGGGCGATGGTGGAAAGAGATCTGAGGTGAAACATCTGCTAAAAGCTTTTTATTTATGATCTGAAACTGACATGCCGCTTGGATCTGCGACCGGGGCGCCCGCGTTCAGGTGCGGGGAGCGGACTCCGGCGCCGTGACCGGGAGAGCTAGCGTCGCTAATGTGTGGAAGGTTGACGTGGTCGCCGGACGATTTCACTTCGGTCCATGTCATCGGGCCGAGTTTATGTAGAAATGTGCGAAGGAAAATGCTCAGTGTAAAATCAACTCTGATAGATAGAGTATTTTTTTAAACTAATGGAGTACATGTTGGCTGCAGCCACATAAACTCTGCAATGGTTCATTTAACACAAGAGAATGCTGACTGCCTGCACAGATGGTAACTACTATCCACAGTTCACTTTATGTTGGAAATTATTTGAGTTTTGTCTTGAAAACTATGTAGGTTAATACACACATCTGTAATATTCATTCGTACATGCAGTACATGCATATATACATACATACAGTGCCCTCCAATGGTATGGTAACGGTAAAATGAAATTTGTTATTTTGGCAACATACTTAATTACAGACAGGCAGCTTTTCCTTCATGGTATTTACAAAAACAGCTTTTTTGTGTTGAGTTCCCATTTTCAGTTGTGCAAAAGTAAGTTAACAGATGGCTGACAAGTGTTGTTCAAGTGTTTCCTTTTGCATGAACACACCTGAGCATACTCAGTTTAGTTCTCTTCCTAACACACACACACATACAATGAGTTTATTTCTCTCCCTAACACACACACACACACACACACAATGAGTTTAGTTCCCTTCCTAATACAAATATACACTCACTCACTGGGCTTCATTCACAAAACGTGTGTATGATCACATTTGATCATAAGCTGTGTGTAGGAACGTTTCCACAAACATTTCGACATTCATCATTTTTTTCTTATCTCTCTATGTTAAAGGCTGTTTCCTTATGCTAATCAAGATTTACTAAGTCGGCAATCGACATCTCAAACACCTGGGATATCCACAAAAACAAAGGTCTGCACGTGTCATAAATCCCATATTGGTTTTTCATAGAAATATTTTTAAGAACAAAAGTAAGAATAATTAAAGAAAAGTTTTGTGAAGGAGGTCAACTGAGTTTAATTATTTCCATAACACACACACACACACACACACACACACACTCACTCACTGAGTTTAGGTCACTCCCTCACTCACTCACTCACTCACTCACTCACTGATTTCAGTTCTCTCTATAACACACAAACACACACACTCTCACTCACTGAGTTCAGTTCAATCCCTAACCCATAAACACACGCACACACACACACTCACTCACTGAGTTCAGCTCTCTCCCTGACACACAAACACACACAAACACACACTCACTTGCTGTTTGTTCTCTTCCTCACACAAACGCACTCGATTTTTTAAATCTTTCTTAAGCCGTATCGTCTGCTTTTCTGCCATTACTTTTCAAACAGTCCTGCGACTCAGAACTCAGAAATAGAAAATCAAAAAATGCAACTTAAAGCAAAACAATCACGAACCGGCGAGCAACAGAACCGCCGGTCAGCAGCGCAGCGTCTGCGTCTCCCCGGCGACACGCCCTCGGCCAATGGCGAGCCGCGGCGGGCCCAGCGAACGGCGAAATGAGCAGCGCTCGGGGACGGGGGGGTGGTGGGGGGGGGGGTACGTTGGGGGCGCGGCTCCCCGCCGCTGCCGCGAACTTGAACAGCGCGGGGGCCGAGCTAAGCCCCAGAAGATCTGAAGGGTCTCTCTCCCCCCCCCACCCCGCCCCCCCCGGGCCACAGTTCCTAATCTCCTTTACCGCCGGCGGTTTTTACCGGCGACCGCGCGGGAGCTCGCAGCGTATCCCGCTGAAATACGAGGAAGGGCCGCGGTTTCCTTCCCTTTTTTTTTTTGTCGCGGGCCTCGACGACCAACCCCCCCTCCACCCGCCCCACCACCCCCTCGGACCCCCCTGGACCTCGGGGAACGGGGCGGGGTTTCTGTAAAAGGTGCAGGTCGTCCCGGTCGCCACAGCCGTTCCGTAAGGAGCGGGGGGATCTGTTCTGCGCTAGCCACCGCCGCCGCCGCCACCTTCGAGCTGGACCGCTGCCGCCTGCGCTTCCAAAGCTCGATGTAAATACTAGAGTCGGTCTCCTCACGTCCGATCAGGTGACCCCCCCGAGACTCTGCGTTGAACGGAAGCGAGCAGAACGTGAAGGCCGACCGGATTCTAGGAGCTTTTCAACACGCAGCTGAACGCCGCATAGCTTGGTAGCGTTAGTCAAGTCAAGTCACTGGGATTCGTATAGCGCTTTTTCTGACCGAGTCGGCACAAAGTGCTTAACAGACACCGGCATGTACACACGGGCAGAGAAATACCCATGCGTGCATATGAGTATAGTCAAAGAAAAAACTATTTATTGTGGTTTAAAATAAGTCATTTAGAAACATACATCTGGCTAAAGCTTAACAGAAGCGAGACAGAGATTTTAAAAAAAGAATAAAAATAGAGATAAAAATAAGAGTTAGCAGAGTAGAGTACGGTTAGATCTAAAGGAGTATATTTGGTCCCAGCTGGACGCTCGTAAACAGAGAATTTCACAGTGCACGGACATTATAACCTCCTATAACCCCAGCAAAAACAAAAGCTTATCAACGGACTGGCTGGTAAATTGAAGAGTGCGGGGATTTATATAACTTCACACGTCGCTTTGTAAGTGAAGGGAAATGAATCGCGGCAACCGAAATCACTGGTGCTAAATCAGCCCAATAACAGTTTCTATGAGTCCACTGTTTGAGTGCTTTCAATGATTAGAGTTTAAAAAAGTACACTCCCAGAGCTGACCTAATACTGAACTGAGTTCTGCTGTCTAAAGAAAAAACTCAAACAGGGCAGACTGGCCCCGTTTCCCCAGAAAACAACGCGCTTGGTTTGTGGTCGGCTGATTACCTCATTACGAGTTTAGGGCACGAAAAAAAAAAGAGAGAGAGAGAGAAAAAAAAAAACAGTTTCCCCCCAAAGCGACCGCGTCCCGGGGAATCTTAAAAATGGCAATCACGTCGCTCTTAAGTAATGACTGTCCATTTTAATTAATCTTGTGGGGGGCGGGGGGGTGGCTTTCTATTCCAAACGGCCTCTCCCGTCGCCCCCCCCCCCCTTTCAGCGCCGGGCCCATTGTTTCAGCACGCTCGGCCTGAACTATGGGAAAGAGAGCTCCGCAGATGAACTGGAGTGTCTTAATTAAACTCCAGAGCTACAGCCACCCTCCACTTCTTCAAATTCCTTTTCTTGTGTGCACCGAGAAGCCCGGGCACATTGTTGGTTTGCACTCTAAGCCCCCCCCCACCCACCCCCACCCACCACCCCTGTTTGCCGGTGCCAATGGAAAGTCCCATTAGATACAATGACTCTGTCCGCTGAAGAGATGGGTGGGTGGAGGGGGGGTGGAGGGTGGGGGGGGGGGGGGGGGGGGCGGGGGCTCAAATTAAAACCGGCGAGACCCCTCCGCGGCCCATGTCATCCCCTCTCGTGGGTTTCCAATATGAGCGAGTGAATGGGAGATGAATGTGGCTTCTTCAAAGTCCTCCTCCAGGCATCACTTGTTGCTAATTAACTGGCGCTCTTTGTTGCGAACTCAATGTATACGCGGGGCTTTAGGGCTTATGGGAAGCCGACCGGGAGAGGTGAGGGTATACCACTTGCTGGCCGACCGCTCTCCCTCGCTCCCTCCCTCTCTCTCTCCCTCTCTCCTGGCCAGCGCGTTAAGGCCGCGTTCTTTAATCTGCTAAAATTAGCCGTCTGCTTCGGCTTAACGCCCCCCCCACCCACCCACCCATGGCCTGGTGAAGCCGGTTGGTGTCGCTGGGGAGACTGCCCGGAGCCGGTCTGAGACGCCGTCGGTGGGGGGGGGGGAGGGGGGCGCTAGCGTTGGAGAGAGGGGAAACGATGGCGAAGCGGGCCTGCGTAAACGTAGACGGGTGACGCTCACGGGCAACTTGCCCTCGAAGCATCATGGGACTCTGTGAAACGAACCACGGAGTCGTCAGAGTGGCAGACGTCACGACAAAGGCCAATATTTGTGGCCGTTTTGCCCCTTAAGTTAATTTACCCCCTCTAAAATGGCCACTTAGTTTTGATTTATGAGAAAGGCAGCATATTTGACAGACCCGCGGCGGCAGCTACAAGAGGCTAAGGGACCAAACGAGGTTCATAGAATGCCGCACCTTATGAAGATGCTGTACTGTGATGCTGTGAACACGGTCAGGTTCACCAGGGGACCTGTGCATTACATAATGTTTAATTACATTACATTACAGGCATTTAGCAGACACTCTTATCCAGAGCGACTTACACAACTTTTTTTACATAGCATTTTACATTGTATCCATTTATACAGCTGGATATATACTGAAGCAATTTCGGTTAAGTACCTTGCTCAAGGGTACAACGGCAGTGTCCTTACCCGGGAATCGAACCTGCGACCTTTTGGTTACAAGCCCAGTTCCTTACCCACTGCGCTACACTCCGTCCTAACTACGGTCGTTTCTCATACGCTGGTGAATTGCGGTGATGCGGTTCCACTCTCGCATCGTTTCGGATTCATGGGAAGCGGCAGCAAACGCAACGCAGTGTCGTTATTTCTTGAACGAAGAAAACTCTCAAACGGACCTCTCAAACTAATACGGCTCAAAATGAGAACGCAGCGATTCCACCGAAATTCACAGTTTTCGGTCCCAGCGCAAGCAAAAATATTTTCAAAAATATTTTGTCCCTGCTCATTTACCCACTTAGCCAAAAAAAAGCCATTGACCCGTTCGGTTTAAAGATTACAAAAAAAAAAGACGCGCAATTAAATTTAGGCCCGATCGGAGTTACTCTGCCCCAGTAAGGCCCCCCGTAGAGGCACAAAGAGAATTTATCTACATGCAGTGCCACGGACGCGGAGACCGCAAATTCTGATTACTTATACATGACTTAGTCCCAGTCCCTTTATGCCCTCGCCCGCGAATTCATCCTATCTTAACTTGTCTTTTCATGACCGCTGCGTGCCCCCCTCAAACAAATCAAGCCCCCCCCCCCCAAACCCCCCCACCCTTTTTATTTTTTTGGGCCGAGAGATGGGAGAATCTGTCAATATGTAAATTGTCGGTTTATACGTGGCTTGCTCACACGGCCTCATTTGTTGCCTCCGCCCCCCCCCCCCTCTCTTCCCTCTCTCACTCTTTTCAAGAATCGGTCAAAAAAAAAAAAGAAACAATTATTTGGACTACAAAGGGGAGGGGGGTGGCATGGGGGGGGGGGAGCAATCCGCTAAGCAAACGGTAGAAATCACATTTTGGCGAGCGTTACAGAATAATTACACATATGCTTAGATGGCCGCCATTCACGGAGGCCCACAATATTTTGGGGATTAAAGATGTTAGCGGCGCGGCCGTCTCTAAGGAACCGGGATCTCTGGCACATTCAAATGCAAAAGGGTGCCATTTGGAGGGGTGTAATGGGGCCTGCCTGCCTGGCCTCGCCTACCCCTGCTACGGATTTTGGAAGAGTGACCCCCCCCCCCCCCCGCCGGAGACCAGACACTGGGCACTTAATGCCGAAATCTGTTCCCCAGTGTAGCGAGGCTAACAAAGGAAGGCTGCTGTCCCTATCAGAGGAACGGGAGAAGCTATCGAGCTAGCGCACGCAGCAGGTGAACCGCACGGCCGTCCTGGCTGTGATATTTAATGTACGGGTATCGAATGTGACTTTAATGCCCCCTCTCACTGTTACAGACATCAAAGCAGGAAAACTTAATTGATTACGTTAAATCCGAACAGCGGATTCATTTTGGGTATCTGGTTTGGACGTAAAGTTGGCGTGCATGTAAACAAAAATTGCTTTGAAAAAAGTTTCACTTTAAGGTGGATGATGTAAAGGGCTCTATGCTGATATTTTTTTCAAGGAGGAGCACACCTGCTCCTAAGTTGAAAAAGTTGAAAAATTTAGGGACACACTAATGCATCCCAATTAGTAGATGTCCTACTCATAAATTATTTTTCCAGGTAGCACACATCCATTTTCTGGAGCAAATGCTCCCAAAATGGGAGCAGGATAAAGTCCCATCTAAGCTGATTTCCCTAGCTTAATGTCAGTGCCTAAATAAAAAAATAATAATAATTTGTACTAAATTTTACAACCAAAAACTCTGTGGCACTCACTCTAAGCCCAGACTTTTTAGACTGCATCTATGGAATAAGATCCTGCAGACTCCAGAGGGCAGTTATTTCACTCTCAAATTTCCCAGAATAAAACATATATGCCCCATTAAATTTATTCAGGTCTGTCTTAAATGTGCCGTAACTGGTACTAATTATTTACAATAAGAAATTATAGTTTGTAATAGTTTTAGAATAAATATTTGTTTGAGCATATTCTTTTTGTACGCCTCCTATTGCTTATCCACACAGCCCATGGTATTAAAAATGTACAGTACTATGTACAGTACAGATAGACAATTGTAAAAAATCTGAAATGATTACTTCAGTATCTCCCTATGGACTCATCACTACTGCAGTGCACAGTACTATTAGAATAGAACTCATCTAGTGTTAGCAGCTCTGGGACTCATCTAATATTAGCAGCTTTACAATAAGATTCATTAACTAACACGGGTTAATGCATTAACCTGAACACAGAATGAACTAATGTCTGAACATGGCATTTGCTAACATGAACAACTCATTCAGTAGCATTTTATCAAATCGTGTACCATTCTCTTCATGGTTGACTCAATGTTACTGAAGTATGATTCGTTCCCATTTGGTCATCACAAGTAATGTTTCATATACTTACAAGAAATACTTAAGGAAGTATTTCCTAACATGAACGAATTGTTCACTAATGTAACACTTGTAAGAATACCACATTATTTACACCTAAGGGACATACGTGCTGAACCCCTAGCTCCTACTCCACCTAATGGCTTAGTTAACATGAATCAATGTTAATAAATTAGTTCCTTCTTTGTTCAGGTAAGTTAATGCGTTAACTCATATTAGTTTATGGAACCTTGTGAACTGTTAGCAGTTAATGGCTACAGGCAGAGCAGTAACTATCCAATGAAAAATGAACATCACACATTGCCAAATTTTGATTGGTGGAACAGAATTGTATGACTCTGAAGCAGGGTGCCTGGGTTACCGTCAGAGTTGGGCGGGAAGCGCTGAGATGTCCCAAATTCCTCTTAAACCGTCAGACCAGTGAAAGGTGCGCTCGCGACGGAGGGTGGAAAAATCTGCGGTAAAAGAGAAAACATGTTGTAACCCTGGCGGCTCGTTCGGCCGTAATAAAATAACACAATATCACATAATAAATAACGGTCGTCTACATTTAAAATCCTCATTAGTATCGTCACTGCTGAACGCTATTACTATATTTTCGCCTCCACAAAAATCGCTTTGAGGAAGACGAATGCGAAATCGTCCGCAATACAGAAGTATCTGTGGTCATTTGGCATAAAACGAACTCTGTCGGTGTAAAATGTATTTTATGAGAGCTAACGTTAGACAGATTTTTTTTTCCACCGACATGTACAGTGATATTAGACCGTGTTAAAATAACGTGTCTGTGGGAATGCAGTAAAACCGGGAAGCGAGGGGGGGACGGGCTAGGCTCCTCCATGCTCCTCCGCGCCGCGGATAACCGCATTTGCCACCAGACTGTAACAGCGGCTCTGCCCTTTTTCTCCGGGCAGGGGTTTGGGGAAGGGGGTGGGGGGGGGTTGGTAATTTTATGTTTTGCTTTCTTCCCCCTGCCAATGGCCGCTCTCGGGCAGAGCCGGGGCCATGAAATCCCTTTTTTGTTGATGTTTAGACATGGAAATGTAAAGTATTCACGGCGACTATAGGCATGAAAAATTGATGAAATTACAGTCTGTTCGGGGGGGGGGGGAAAGAGAAGGCAGGAGGCCCGGGAACAAAAGGCCCGTTCGCCTCTGTCAGCGATCTGGTGGCGGCTTTCAACAGGTGAAGGGCCCCGTGTGTGGGATCGGCACGTGAATGCGAGCGGGGCGACAGCTCCCCCGCTGGGCTCGCACAAAGAGGGGGCGCGCTCCGGAGCCGCACGGATATCGACCGAAACGAGCGCCGGCTCCTCTCGCAGAAAGAAAAGGGGGGGGGGGGGCAGGACTTCAGGGCCCCCCCTCTTCAAGTGTTACAGATATGGCACATTTCACCCGTACGAGGTGCTGCTGCGAATGGGAGGTGAATGGCCCTGCCAGCACGTTCATTCGCTCTTCCTTTCAGAGCGGGGGGTGTGTGGGGTGTGGGGGGCAGGGGGTGTGGTGGGGGAACGGGACCCGCTCAGTGGAGAGATCCTTAACTTCCCCATTCTTGTTTTTTTTTTGTATGTGACTGAGCCTCGTGAAATGATTCAACAAAAAAACTGATTTGTGGATCTGAATGAAAGGGAGAAAGAGCTGCAAGCTTTGGCTATAATTCTGAGAGAAGCACCCGACGCGATAAAGTTTTCAAACAGTGACAAGGCAGAAAAAAATAATAATTTATTCATACGGCTGAACGGATTCCCTTTAGTAACAAGCACTATTAACGCTTTTTCTTTTGTGTGATTAATTTGAGAAAGCGTTCAGCATCAGGAGGACCAGTTCTTATCTGGCTTATTGTAGTAACCCCTGAGGCATATGATTTTACTGCAACTACACGGTAAATATAAGCTTCCGAATTATAACGGAGTGTAGGACGGAGTGTAGCACAGTGGGTAAGGAACTGGGCTTGTAACCGAAAGGTCGCAGGTTCGATTCCCGGGTAGGACACTGCCGTTGTACCCTTGAGCAAAGGTACTTAACCTCAATTGCTTCAGTGTATATATCCAGCTGTATAAATGGATACAATGTAAAATGCTATGTAAAAGTTGTGTAAGTCGCTCTGGACAAGAGCGTCTGCTAAATGCCTGTAATGTAATAACAGACGTGAACCAAAAGCTGACCTCACACCCATGCGTCTGTGAATTCAAAACAGATTTGTGACCCTCAATTCACAACGGCCGTTTTTGCGTGTTTCTGCTGTCGCGGCGTTCGTGAGAACGAATAAATCGCGCGCGCGGGCGCGGACGTGAAACGCAACGCGTCGCTAAAGGAGTCACTTACGCCGAGCGGCAGGTGTCTTTTCGGACCTTCGGGGTTCGGCCGTGGTCCTCTGGAGTGTTTTTTTTCAGGTGACGGCGAGGGGGGGCGAACGAGCTCTTAATCTGGATGGGAACGACAAAGGGGTGGGGGGGGAGGGGGGCGAGCAGAGGTGGTACGAGGAGGAGAAGGAGGAGGAGGAGGAGGAGGGGTGAAAGGAGATCCCAACTTCTTGGCCTCTCCGTGGCGAAGCCCTTGAAGCCAGGCCACCTGAGGAGGCTTGGCGATAATTAGAAAATCCCCCCCCCCCCCCCGCCAGAGGGAGGAGGGGGGGAGCCCCCGGCCACGACGGCCGCCGCCCTCAGCCGTCCGAGTCCAACCGTCACCCACCACCACCAAACCCCCACACGCTCCCCCCCCCCCGCCCTCCTTCCACCCCAGCTCACCTCTTTCAAGTGCAAAGCGACCTGCGTCTGAGCTATGTGGCGGAGAGCGAGAGCCAGCGGCACCTCGGCGAGCTCCGGCCAGGCCGCCCCCCCCCCAACCCCACCCCCCCCCCCTCAGGACGGCGGCACCATGAATACTGCCCCCACCTCAAATGAAAGTTCTAATCTCTCTCTCTCTCTCTCTCCCGCGCGCCCCGCATTCAGCCGCCAGGAGAATGGAGCCCGTCCCTTTTTCAAAAAACAGCGTTCCCCCGCCGGCCCTTTTGTGTTCTGCCCCTCGCTCCTTAAAAAAAAAAAAGTCCAGAGGTTCTCTCTCTCTCTCTCTCTCTCTCTCTGACCCGAGGAGGGTTATACACTCTGCCCCGAAGCCAAACCCCCCCCCACCCCACCCCCCTCACCTTTGTCCTCCGGTCCCAGAGAGCATTGACACACAAAATAAATAAATAAAGTACTGTTTTTAAAAAAAGTTTAGTCCGGGAGGAAAAGCAACTCGCGTATAGGAGACGCGCTCCCGGGCCGGAGCAGCGCAGAGAGAGGGAGAGGTGCGTGGCCGGAAAAAAAAAGAGGGAAAAAAAAAAAAAAATGACCTCGGCCTTTATCTTTCCACACCTCTCGCCCCAAGCCTCCCCCCCTCCCTCCCTCCCTCCCTCCTCCCCTCCTCCTCCTCTCCGTCCCGACAGGCTTCTTCCCCTTCAAGGTCGGCGCGGTTGACCGTCTCCCTGCCTGCCTGCCTCTTTATTTTCTGCCCCTTTTTTTTTTTCTTCTTCTTCTTCTTCTTCTTCTTTCGTAAGAAATAAAAATGCACAGGAGGGTTCATGTTTTATTCAGAATGAAATTTAGTATCGAGTTTAGAAAAAAGGTCCCATAAAAATGTCTGAAGGGGCCATTGGGCACAACTGCCCCCCCACCCAACCCCCCACCCTCCTCCCCACCCAGGGTGGAGGAAGGGGGGGGGGGGGGGTTCTCCCTTTGTAAAGGGGCCCTTCCTCATCAGACGGAGGCACGATTTCATGAGTGAGTGAGACCGAAACCTCCTTAAGATGAGGGCTCCCTCTCTCTCTCTCTCTCTCTTCTCAAGTGAGTATTTTCGTTGTCCTCGCGCCGGCGCGCGGTAACACCTACATTGTATGCGGCGGGACTGGGGGGGGGACCCGTGAATGACCGCGGGAAGAAGAAAAAAAAACCCCCCCCCCATTCACTGGGGCGGGGGGCAGCTGGGCCGGACGCGCTCTCGGGCAGAGGCCTCTTCACTCTTGGGTAGGTTCAGCACAAAAGCCAGGCTTCCCCCCCCCCCGGCCCTCCGCTCCACTCCCTCCGACAGAAAATGACTATAAATTCACTTTCTTTGGGGGGGGGGGGGTCAGGGCGGGGGGGTGGCGGGGGGGAGACTTTTACAGTCCAAAACACGGTCTCTCCGAACCGTTTAAACTCGGAGGTCTTGAGGTCTTGTTTTCCGGTACGTTCCACCGACGCGGGCCAAGTAAACGCATTTAGCTCGGCGCGTTGTTCTGGAACGTTCCACCGACGTTAGCTAAACAACTAACTGAATGAATAAGCAGCCGAGCGCGTTTACGCCGCGTGCCGTGCGTAACCGCGACGGGTGACCGCGGTTTACCGTCGTCCCCGCGGGCGGCCCCAGCTCGGCCCGTAACGGCGGGCGCGGTAGGAGGCCGGACGCCGGGCTCCTCGGAGGGGTGAACAGAGAGAGAGGCTCTGAGAGAGTGGCGCGAGGTTCAAAAGGTCCCGTCGGGATGTTTGGGAGCGCCCCACCCCGCCCCGCCCCGAGTCCCGACCACGGGTGGACAGAGCTAGCGGGGCTGAAGGATGACCTCATCGCCCTCTCTGCCCCCCCCCCCCCCCCCACCCCCATACCTGCAGCTCATGTTAGTGTTAATCAGTTTAACCTTCAGGGTCCAAGCTGAACTATGCGGTTGTTCCCTGCACTTGGACCGGTACTTCTCTCTAGGGTTTTCGACACACTTGTTCCTGGTCTTGGTTATACACTTTGCTGTACGTCGCTCTGGATAAGAGCGTCTGCCAAATGCCTGTAATGTAATGTAGTGTAATCATGTGTGTGTTCCCCCTCTCTGCCCCCCCCCCCCATACCTACAGCTCATGTGTGTACTCCCCCTCTTGCCCCCCCTCCCAAACCTGCAGCTCATGTGTGTGTTCCCCCTCTCTGCCCCCCACCCCAAACCTGCAGCTCATGTGTGTGTTCCCCCTCTCTGACCCCCCCCCCCCATCCCAAACCTGCAGCTCATGTGTGTGTTCCCCCTCTCTGCCCCCCCCCCCCCCCCCATACCTGCAGCTCATGTGTGTGTTCCCCCTATTTTACTTACACTACAGGCCAATGGTCTTAGGCTACCTTAGATTTCAGTCAGTTGAACTACCCCTCCACCTCCTCCCACCCCCCATGTCTAAGATTATTTTTAAGTAAAAGTCATCTTTTTGTGTTATTGTAGGTAGAAAGTGAAAGTTACACTTTGTGTAAGTGAAAGTGGTTTGTTATTCAATAAATACGCATATATTAACAGAATTCTTTCGCGACCTAAGGGTTTTTTAAAAACCACATGTGGCCTAATACTTTTGGCCTGTAGGACGGAGTGTGGCACAGTGGGTAAGGAACTGCGCTTGTAACCGAAAGGTCGCAGGTTCGAATCCCGGGTAAGGACACTGCCGTTGTACCCTTGAGCAAGGTACTTAACCTGCATTGCTTCAGTATATATCCAGCTGTATAAATGGATACAATGTAAAGTGCTATGTAAAAAGTTGTGTAAGTCGCTCTGGATAAGAGCGTCTGCTAAATGCCTGTAATGTAATGTAATGTAATATATACATATATTACAAATACATGGTTTGGTAATGTGTGGCTGCCACAGGTACTAGCTCATTCATTGCTGAATGAATTCTGAAGTGTACCGAAGCATCTCATCTGCTCCAAACTCATTGGCCAGCGATTAATCCTACAGCTGAACAATGATCCCAAACATACTGTTAAAGCAACAAAGGAATTCTCAAAGACAAAAACTGGAAAATTCTCGCCATGCCATGTCATTCACGTGATCTGAATCCATTTGAACATGCGTTTCATAGGCTGAAGAGAAAACCTAAGGTAACTAGCCCTCAAAACAAGCAGGAGCTGAAGATGGCTGCAGTACAAACCTGGCAGAGCATCACCAAAGGCATTACGTAGCACCAGGTGTTGTCTGTGGGTCACAGACTTCAAAGGATATGTGACAAACTACTAAACATGACCACTTTCATTTATATAACAAAAATATTTCCCAAACATTATGGTGCCCTGGAATGGGGGGGGGGAATGTATAAAAAGTGCTGTAATATCTACAGGGTGAAACAAAATAGTAAATAGTGCAGTTATCGACTTTCAACCAGTTAGATGTGATTCGATACTTCAAAGCGTCAGGGACTTGAGCTAAGTGCCATCTCAGCACTTCTCAACAGGAGGCAAAAATGTTGCAAAAACAATGCACTTTAATTAAAGCTTTCCAAAAAACGGACCAGCACACAATCCGCTGCGCTTCCTGCAGACTGAGATGGCACTTTAAAGTATTCTTAACGAAGCATTCTAATGTTGAGGTCACAATCGCGAGTGGTGACTAAAAGCAACTGAGTTCTAGAACACTGACTCTGAATTAAAACATACTCTTCAAAGGGTTAACTGTACTTTCCGAAATATCAAAGTGCAATTGCAATCCAGTAGAAAACTAACAAAATCTGACATTTGTGGCCTGTATATCGGTTGAATTTCTGGACGTGGGGAAGGTGTGTAAAACATCCTCCTACCGTATTTCATATTCACACAGCTGTATCTGGCCCATATCGGTATCAGCTGCCGACGTCATAATTACTTCTCCAGCAGCACATGTTGTCCGGGTTTGACAAATTCCAAATCTGGCAACCCTACCCACAACATGACAATTGTTGGTTATTGAAGTAGAAATGTAAACCTGCTTGTTTTTCCATTTAAGCAATACAAATGCATGAATACCATTTACCTTTAATTAATGAATGTGCTTCTCCTTCCTTAAAGCCACTCCATTATCCCCCTAAGACCCGGCAATTCATTTTTTATCCGGGGGGGGGGGGGGGGGGGGTGGGAGGGAACTGGAGGGGATGGATTGGTCTTAATCTCAATAAAAGTAATTTTCTTGAAAACATTGTCAAAACAATTACCCCCATTCAAATAGCAGGTGTTTTGGAATGTTTTTTTTTTCTTCTAAATTCTAAGTCAGTGTTCTAGAACTCCATTGCTTTCAAATGTCACTGAATGTGACACAAGCTTTAGAATGTTCAGTTAAGAACATTCTAATCACATATTTATGACCTCACACCTCAAAGAGTTAAAACACTTTTTTTTTTTTTCCCCCCGGCGGGTCTCAGGGGGATGTTTTGGGAGGGAAAAGAGGAGCAGGCAGTGGCTCGAGAGTAACACGGAGACACTGGAGTCCGTGGCGGGGGTTGGTCGCCCGCCCTTTCAGGAAGCCGTCCACCGGCCAATGGCGCGCCTCCCTCCCCCCCCCCCCGCGCTGGCCGGGCCAATTCCGGAGGGGCCAGCGGGCACACCGGCGGTAACGAGCCCCCACGCCGCGGCTCGGCCAGCGCCTTTCAACCCCCGGCGCCCCCGCCGCAGCGGAGAGAGAGGAGATTAGGATTAATCTCACACCCCCACACGCTGACGCCGATGCCCGTTCTCTCCCCGCTCTCCTTTTCGCTCGCCGGACGGTCGGGGGCCCACCGGCAGGAAGTGGACAAAGGGGGCCCGGGCGAAAGGGGACGGCCCCCGAATTAGCCGTCGTGCCGAGGGGGTCGGTTTCAAAGGGCTCTTTTTTTATTTATTTTTTATTTTTTGGCCCCGGCCTGGCAGCGGGTTCGGAGTGGGGAGGGGGGGCGGGGGGGCGGGTGGGCAGGGGTGAGTGCGGGTGGTGAGGGGTAACGGGCGGGGCGGGGCGGGGTGGGGCGGGGCGGGGCGGACCGTTCGTTTGGGACGGGGCCGTCGGGCTGTGGGAGAGGCTGTGCTGTTACTCCGCTGTCCCCGCTCGCCGCGCAGAGAGAGCGCACTGCGTTCTGCGCAGGATGACGGACAGCGGCCCCGCCACGACCCCGTCTGCTTTCTCGGGTCCAAAACCCGTTTCCCTGCACCTTCACAAACGTTCCCTTGTGTCAGTAACACTTTATGGCTACAAAAATATTACCATTCAATCAGCATATTGAATGTTGCAAGGAAAAGATTGTAAACCCTTTGGAATTACTAGGATTTCTGTATTAATTACTCATTAAATGTGGTCTGATCCTCATTTAAGTCACAATAATTGACAAACCCTTGCTCCTTATAACACAAACAATTGCACTTTTTTGTCTTTATTGAGAACATTGTCAAGAGATTCGCAGTCCAGACTGGAATTGGAACTGGAAGTATGTGAACCCTTGCACCTAGCAACTGGTAGGACCTTTTTAGCAGCAATAACCTCCACCAACTCTTTCCTATAGCTGGTGATGAGACTTGCACAATGGTTAGGAAGAATATTAGACCATTCTACCTTACAAAACAGCCTCAGTTCATTGATGTTTCTCAGATTTCTTGCATGAACAGCCCTCTTCAGGTCATGCCACAGCATCTCAGTTGGGTTAAGGTCTGGACTCTTGACTTGGCCATTCCGAAACATGAAGTTTCTTCTGTTTAAACCATTCTCTTGCTGATTTACTCATGTGTTTTCAGTCAATGTCTTGTGGCATAACTTCTGGTAAGCTTCAGAAGACGGACTGCTAACCTGACATTCTCCAGTAAAATTTCTTGATACAATTTTTCATTCTTTGTCCCCTCAATGATTGCAAGCTGTTCAGGCAAAACCATGATGCTCCCTCTACCATGCTTCACACTTGATGAGCTTACAGTGTTGGTGACCAGTGCATTTTCATGACATTGTGCATTTCTGAAAAAAAGTTTCACTTTTGTCTCAACCATCCATAGAACATTGTCCCAGAAGCATTGTGGAATGTCTTTGTGGTCTTTTGCAGATTTGAGTGCAGCAATGTTTTTTTGGAGAGCAGTGGTTTCCTCTGTGGTGTCCTCCCATGAATACCATTCTCGATTAGTGTTTTTGTTATAGTGGACACAAGAATAGTGACTTATAGTTTTAGAGATTTCTGCAGGTCCTTTGCTGTTACTCCAGGGTTCTTTTCGACGTCCTTCAGAATTGCACTCTTGCCGTGATCTTTGAGTGTGCCCACTCCCAGGGAGAGAAGCAACAGTACAGAATTTCCTCCATTTGTAGACAACTTGTCTTATTGTGGATTGATGGACTCCCAGGCCTTTAGAAATATAGATTTATAGCTTTTACTAGCTTTATGCATCCCTACAGTTCTTCTTTTAAGGTCCTCTGAAAACAGTTTTGACCATGGTATGGTTCACATGAACAGATGTTTCTTGAGAAGAGCAGACTCTGTTAGTAACCATACTTTGTGTGCTTTTTTATAGGGCAGGGCATCTCCAACCCACATCTCCAACCTTATCTTATTGATTGGAAAACCTGACTCCAATTTGCTGTCAGAGAAGTCATTAGCTTAGAGGTTCACATACGTATTCCAGCCTAGACTGGGAGTGTTCAAATGAGGCAGTCAGTTCTGACAAGAAGACGTACAATTATTTGTCTGATATTAGCTTAAGCAGATTGTGTTTGTATGTCGTTGTGAGTTAGATAATGATCAGACCACGTTTAATGTGTAATTAATGCAGAAATCCAAGTAAGTCCAACGTGTTCACTAACTTTTTCTTGCAAATGTAAAAGGATTCTTTTCTATCAATCAATGGTGTATAAATTCTGGAATTATAGCCGATAAAACTGCTTTTGGACATTAATATTTTCACTGTTAATTCAACTCTTGGAGTGGACACTAACACTGAACCCTAAGAATTAATTATGAGTTTACTAGCCTCGTCTAAGCAATACCTAATGCTATATCCCCAAACCCATTTGGATCTAGTACTTTAACTTGCTTAAAGCACCAGATCCACAATCTCCCACTGTCACTGACACCTACTATGGTGTTTAAGATTATGCTGTAGGTTTATGTACTGACTACTACGATTGGTCGCGACAGTGATGACTTTGCATCCTCTCTGCTTATTGCTTAAACCAGTGGTTCCAGCCCTGTTCCTGGAGATCTACCATCCTGTAGGTTTTCATTTAAACTATAATTTGGCACACCCGATTCCTCTAATTAGCAGCTCAACGAGATCTCTAGCTGTTGAATGAGGTGTGGCTTTGTTAGGAACTGGAGTGAAAACCTACAGGATGGTAGATCTCCAGGACCCTTTGGTGCATAAACCTTTATATACGTCCTAGAGCTGGCCCAAGGGTTTTGGTGGCCGTAAACAAGAACGTTGTTATACATACATACAAATGGCTTTTCTGCTCATGGAGCGCTCTCTTATGTTTTGCAATGACAGTGGTTCTCAAACTCGGTCCCTGGGTACCCCTGCGTATGCTGGTTTTCCTTCCAACCGCAGTTGTATCCAGCATACACAGTGGCACCTCAGGACCGACTGTGCTACAACCATGAGTAAGCCTGGTCTTACACTGACCCAATCTGTACACCTTTCTCCATATTTCACCTTTACCACCAAAGGACAGAGCTGCATCTTCAAAGGACACAGTTGAAGCTTCAATGGACACAGCTGAAGCTTCAAAGAACACAGTTGAAGCTTCAGAGAACACAGTTGAAGCTTCAGAGAACACAGCTGAAGCTTCAGAGAACACAGCTGAAGCTTCGGAGAACACAGCTGAAGCTTCAAAGAACACAGCTGAAGCTTCAGATAACACAGCTGAAGTTTCAAAGGACACAGCTGAAACCTCAAGAAACATCAATGGACACAGCTGAAACCTCAAGAAACATCAATGGACACAACTGAAACTTCAAAGAACATGGTTGAAACTTCAAAGGACACAGTTAAAGCTTGAATGGACGCAGCAGAAGCATCAAAAAGCACAGCTGAAGTTTTCTATCAGAAGGTTCAGTGAGGCATGGAGTAATTCTTTTTTTAACAGTGAGTTTTACTTCAAGTACTGTGCATTCCAAATTCATCTTTCCACAGTCTATACATAAATAGATTTACTATCTTCCTTGGCATAGTCCACATGGTGCCAGACAGTGTCAGCCTCAGAGTTTTGGTGGCCCTATACAACAATGCTGTTGTGGCCCCAACAACAGAAATGACACCCACCATTTATATGTGAATCACACCCCAAAACAACTGCATAGAGTGTTCATGCCAGCAGCTGGTGCCAGACTCTCAACCCATACAGTATGAATCGAATGCTCAGGCGCGAGTTCAATTCTTGGCCATGACACTGTATGAACTTTGACCCCATCGTCATCGGTAACACTCTCTGCTTTTCACGTGTCTGAATAAAGTGGAGACTTTGCGTGAGGAGGGCAGACCGTTTCACCACATGGTATTTCAAGGCAAATTTGTTTGCCCTTTACGTCTCCGTGCCAACATTACCGTTTCGATTTCACAAAAGAAGGCGATGGGCTACTCCACCTCACAGCCTTAATGCGTGGGTTTCGCATTGTTGCGAGAGAGTGAGAAAGAAATGCATTGTGGGTGTTTTTTGTTTTTTTTTTAACAAGAAGCCAGAATCGGAGTGTGAAAACGGCTGGTGATATGTGACTTAGCTCCCTTTTCAAATTGCTCATTCAGGACAGAGAGCCGCTTGAGAGTCAAAAACCTGTGGTGTCCTGGTCTTCAGAAGAGGCACGGTGCTTTTGCTTCGGTGCCATTCAAACCCTGAAGCGGCCTAATTGGATCAATTACAGGCTTTACCGGTCAAAACGGCGCGGCAGGACTCGCGGTTAGACGTGAAATCGGCGGGTCACCTCCGAGCGCGCCGCCCGGGGCTAATTGTAATGCCGGATCTGACCTGTGACCAGCTTGACAAAGCCCGAGGCCGGTTGGGGTCGGGGGTGGGGGTGGAGGGGCTCCAGCGCCCCACCCGCTCTGAGCCCGCCGGCTCTCGCCTCCCCTTTGAACCCGCGAGTATCCTCAGACCGACACCCTTCCCCTCCCCCTCTCTCGGACAAATGGCGGAGTTCTCGCCGAGTGGAGGCAACAACCCGGGGACACCGGCGTTCTCGCTGAACTTCCCGGGGACGCTCGGTTTAAGGAGGGTGTAGACAACAGGAGCGCTGTCTCTGACCCGCGGGCCTGTGGGTAGCATGTCCTCCGTATCGTTCTTCAGTGGGTGCCGCCTAGCAAGGTGTCACTTACCGCATACCCGCTTGAAAGGCGACCAGAATGACATCACTAAACCAGCTGACTCTAACTCCTCTCTCACTGAGGAGAATATATTGTTCAGCTAGTGCATGGTTGGAGCAAACGCACGGCAGTCTTTTACTCTTGAAGCCGGGTACACCTCGTTTACAGATGCATGTTCTTGACCTGGGGAGCCTGGTAAATGATTGCATGTCCTTGCAATGGTAGAAAAAAGTTGATTATTGTCATGTCATGTTTAATGCTTTGATCGTTGACAAAGTTAGCGCTGATTTTTGACTTGCAATCCTTGCACTTGAGCACTTATATTTTCACAATGCGTGAATAAAGATAGCTCGGATTTTAAACCTTTTTCTAACGAGCTAATCCTGATTTTCAGTGGAGTGTGAGTTTTCGTTTTGATGCTGGGACATCTTTAAAAGAAGGACAGTGGGAAAAATGTGAATTTAGTTTTATTTTTTGTGTCCACCATGACTCCCTCCCCACACACAAAATAAATCTCTCACAAAGTAAACCCCAAAAAGTAATCAGTCATGCCTGGCAGCCAATGTCTGAATAAGTCTAAATAACTCAGGGGCTCTATTATCACTGGAAGTGGCATGATGCTTTATGGGAAATTGATTTTATAACCCTTATACCTATTCGAGCTATATCTATAACTTTATAATTCCAAATAGTTTGAAACCATTCATCTGTTCTTCCATAATTAAATGAAAAATTGGCATATTTTAATTAGGACTTTCTACCTTGTTTCTTTTTTTGAAATAAACAAACAGGCGCAAAAAAATCATTCCAACTTTGGGTTTTCTTCCTACTTAATCACTTCAGCCACTGACAAACATAAAACAAAACGGATATCGTTCTTCTCCTCCAGACGTCATTAGCGAAACGTGCTTCCGTTACGTCAGAGTAAAAAAAAAATAAATAAATAAATAAAAAAAACTTTCGTCGAACAATGAGCTGCCCCGCGTGCGAGGCCCTACGACAGAGCGGCCCGCCCGCGGGTCGGGGCCTTCCTCTTAGCGCCAATGCGCGGCTCGGTAAAACGTCATTATCGGGGTTCGCCTCCCTCTGCCCTCGGCTTCGCCCGTTCCCCATTCTCCGCGAGTACTAAGTACTAGTGCACTAAGTACACTTACACAGACAGGGCCAGAGGACCCAGTGTCCCGCACTAAGTACACTTACACAGACAGGGCCAGAGGACCCAGTGTCCCGCACTAAGTACACTTACACAGACAGGGCCAGAGGACCCAGTGTCCCGCCTAAGTACACTTACACAGACAGGGCAAGGGACCCAGTGCCCACACTTAAGGCCAGAGACCAGCCCGCCTAAGTACTTCACAGACAGGGCCGAGCCCCACTAAGTACACTTACCAGACAGGGCCAGAGGACCCAGTGCCCGCACTAAGTACACTTACACAGACAGGGCCAGAGGACCCAGTCCCGCACTAAGGGCAAGACATTCCCGGGCCAAGGTACCTTACACAGCAGAGACCCAGTACCCAAATACAACACACAGGGCCAGGCCATCCCAAGGTCCTCACAAGTACACTTACCACAGACGGCCAGAGACCAGGTCCGGCACTAAGTACACTACCCAGGGCCAAGACATTACACAGCGGCCAGAACAGTTCCTCACAGACAGGGCCAGAGGGCCGGCCAGTGTCCCGCGCTAAGTACACTTACACAGACGGGCCAGAGGACCCAGTGTCCCGCACTAAGTACACTTACACAGAGGGCCAGGGACCCAGTGTCCCGCACTAAGTACACTTACACAGACAGGGCCAGAGGACCCAGTGTCCCGACTAAGTACACTTACACAGACAGGCCAGGGACCCAGTGTCCCGCACTAAGTACCTTACACAGAGGGCCAGAGGACCCAGTGTCCCGCAAAGTACTTACACAGCAGGGCCAGAGGACCCAGTGTCCCGCACTAAGTACACTTACACAGACAGGGCCAGAGGACCCAGTGTCCCACTAAGTACACTTACACAGACAGGGCCAGGGCCAGGTCCCGCCATAGTACACTTACACAGACGGGCCAGAGGACCCAGTGTCCGCACTAAGTACACTTACCAACCAGAGACAGGCCCAGAAACATACACAGAGGCCGAGCCAGCCCACTAAGTACACTTACCGACAGCAGGGAAGGACCCAGTGTCCCGCACTAATAACTTAACAGACAGGGCCAGAGGACCCAGGTCCCGCACTAAGTACACTTACACAGACAGGGCCAGAGGACCCAGTGTCCCGCACAAGTACCTTACACAGACAGGGCCAGGACCCAGTCCCGCACTAAGTACACTTACACAGACAGGGCCAGAGGACCCAGTGCCCGCACTAAGTACACTACACAGACAGGGCCAGAGGACCCAGTGTCCGCACTAAGTACATTACACAACAGGGCCAGGACCCAGTGTCCCGCATAGTACACTATACACAGACAGGGCCAGAGGACCCCCAAGTACCACTTACAC
Source organism: Anguilla rostrata (assembly GCF_018555375.3). NCBI lineage: Eukaryota > Metazoa > Chordata > Actinopteri > Anguilliformes > Anguillidae > Anguilla > Anguilla rostrata. The sequence goes on from NC_057948.1 coordinate 6,947,057, forward strand.
AGACAGGGCCGAGGACCCAGTGCCCGCAGACAAATACACAGACCAGGGCCAAGGACCCGTGTCCGCATAAGTACACTTACAGACAGGGCCGAGGACCAGTGTCCCGCATAAGACACTTACACAGACAGGCCAAGGACCCAGTGCCCGAAGACACTTACACAGAGGGCCAGAGACCCAGTGTCCCGCACTAAGTACACTTACAAGACAGGGCCAGGACCAGTGTCCGCACTATAATTAACAGACGGGCCGAGGACCCATGCCCGCATAGTACACTTACACAGACAGGGCAGAACCAGTGTCCGCACTAAGTACACTTACACAGACAGGGCAGAGGCCAGTGCACTAAGTACACTTACACAGACGGGCCAGAGGACCCTGTCCGCACTAAGTACACTTACACAGACAGGGCCAGAGGACCCAGTGTCCCGACTAAGTACTACACAGAAGGGCCAGGGAGGAGCCAGTGCGCAAGACACTTCCGAAGGCCCGACCAGGCCACAGGCCAGGAGGAACCCAGTGTCCCGCACTAAGTACACTTACACAGACAGGGCCAGAGGACCCAGTGTCCCGCACTAAGTACACTTACACAGACAGGGCCAGAGGACCCAGTGTCCCGCACTAAGTACACTTACACAGACAGGGCCAGAGGACCCAGTGCCCGCACTAAGTACACTTACACAGACAGGGCCAGAGGACCCAGTGTCCCGCACTAAGTACACTTACACAGACAGGGCCAGAGGACCCAGTGTCCCGCACTAAGTACACTTACACAGACAGGGCCAGAGGACCCAGTGTCCCGCACTAAGTACACTTACACAGACAGGGCCAGAGGACCCAGTGTCCCGCACTAAGTACACTTACACAGACAGGGCCAGAGGACCCAGTGTCCCGCACTAAGTACACTTACACAGACAGGGCCAGAGGACCCAGTGCCCGCACTAAGTACACTTACACAGACAGGGCCAGAGGACCCAGTGTCCCGCACTAAGTACACTTACACAGACAGGGCCAGAGGACCCAGTGTCCCCACTAAGTACACTTACACAGACAGGGCCAGAGGACCCAGTGTCCCGCACTAAGTACACTTACACAGACAGGGCCAGAGGACCCAGTGTCCCGCACTAAGTACACTTACACAGACAGGGCCAGAGGACCCAGTGTCCCGCACTAAGTACACTTACACAGACAGGGCCAGAGGACCCAGTGCCCGCACTAAGTACACTTACACAGACAGGGCCAGAGGACCCAGTGTCCCGCACTAAGTACACTTACACAGACAGGGCCAGAGGACCCAGTGTCCCGCACTAAGTACACTTACACAGACAGGGCCAGAGGACCCAGTGTCCCGCACTAAGTACACTTACACAGACAGGGCCAGAGGACCCAGTGTCCCGCACTAAGTACACTTACACAGACAGGGCCAGAGGACCCAGTGTCCCGCACTAAGTACACTTACACAGACAGGGCCAGACCAAGGAACCCCCTTAAGAGGAAAAAAAAAAAGGGGAACATTGCACACTGAGTTCCTGAAAAGGCCGTGGGGTTTTTTTTTTCCTCCTTTTTTTTCTCCGCTGTTATGCAAATGGTTCGATCAGCGAACGCCCGAGTGAGAATTATATTTGAATTAAATGAGGCTTTGGCGTTCCTTTGCCGCTAAACCTCGGGCCAGGGTCTTAATGCCGGGTTCCGCCGGGGCCCTACGCATATCATCATCGGTTTGACGAGATGCGAACTGACATAAGTACCAAGGGCTGGCTTTCAATCCGATTACTCGGCTAAGGGCCGCGTCAATGCCGGGGCCGGCCAACGGGCGCTGGCGTCCCCCCTCCCATTCACGCGGCCCCCGGGCGGGCGGGCGGACGCCCCCCCCCCCCCCTCCTCGGTAAACAAGCGGCCCGCTCTGCCACCGCTCTGCCCCCACGCTCAACCCGTCACCCGCGCTCAATGGGGGCCTTTCCATGAGCTGCTTTCTCCCTGCACCCCCCCCCCCCCACCCGGGCCAGGCCTAAAACAAAGCCAAAAAACTGTGCGGATGGAAGACAAACTCTCCCATCACACACCCCCACCCCACCACCACCATACACACACACACACACACAAACATACACACACGCACTCACTCACACGAACGCACGCATGTGCACACACACACTCAATCACACACAAACATACGCACACGCACACACACTCGCTGACATACACGCACGTACATACTCACTCACACGCATGAATGCACACACACACAGGCTCACACACACACACACACACACACACACACAGGTTTAGAAGCATTTCCCCGGTCCCCATTCTTGTTGTCCTGAATGTTATTGAGCAGGGTTTCCAGCAGGTCCCCCCCCACACACACACACACACACACACCATTCTTGCCATGGCCAGGGATAGCGCTCCAGGTTAGCGTCCCCCCCCCCCCCCCACACACCACACACACCATTCTTGCCATGGCCAGGGATAGCGCTTCAGGTTAGCGTCCCCCCCACACACACACACACACACACACACACACACACACACCATTCTTGCCATGGCCAGGGATAGCGCTCCAGGTTAGCGTCCCCCACACACACACACACACACACCATTCTTGCCATGGCCAGCGATAGCGCTTCAGGTTAGCGTCCCCCACACACACACACACACACACACACCATTCTTGCCATGGCCAGGGATAGCGCTCCAGGTTAGCGTGACCGAGAGGGTCACTTCCAGCGAGCGTCCGACCCGCTTGTTGCCGGGGCGGCCCGTAATTTAAAGTGGTGTTGACAACCACGGAGATCGTCCCCCTTTTCTCCCGCTGCGCGGCGACGCTTGGGTCTGCGTGGAAGCGCCGTTATTTAACCACGGCCGTTTACAAGACCTTTTTCTAAACAAACCTGCCAGGTGCACCGCGTCCCCCCCCCCGCGTCCCCCCACCCCGCGCCCCGCGAAGCCGCGCCGGGCCTAACGAGATTAAAAAACCGAGAATGAAATAAACGTTCCGCAGCCATTTCCAGCGCCCCTCAACCCGCACCGCCACCCCCCATGACCGATCGAGAACTAATGAGAGCTTTCTGTGCGCGTTTCTCTGAAACGCCCGAGCTCGTTTCTGAAACGGGATGCGTGCGAAACAAAGAGCGATCGAACGGAACGAGAGAGAGATGGCTTGGATCGCGAATTCGGGGAGAGCTCTTTGAGGAGCAGAAGGGGGGTGACTTTAATGTTTTTCTGGGTCCCCGTTTTTTTTTTTGTTCCCCAACATGCATTGCTCCTGGACTCTGGCATTCTGAGAAACATTTGGTTAGAACACTGGCCTTGTTTTTTTTTTTTTTCTTTTCGTGCCACCAAAATAATTCGAAATGTTCTGAAGAGCGCATCATTACACCAAGGAACCATCTCCAACTACAGAATGGATCATTTATGGGAAGTGCTATCAACTACTGTTTTTTATATCGTGCGGTATTAATTGGCTATTAACTTTGTATACAAGACAGCGAACAATGGCCGGGGGTTGTCAGATTATGTAAATAAGTGGCTGTATCATCCAGAGTTATAAAAGGGAACGGTTTGGCCTGGGAAATCGTGAATGGATGGCGTCATGCCTGTTCCTAAGCTGCAAAGATAATACGCAAACTGTACGAAGACCCTGCGGTAAGAGGATTATTACAAGGTTCACGACACATGCGGGCCAACTGTTTTACATTAGTGCCACAGGTCAGAGTATTCTCACAGAGCAAAGCCTGCGAGGTTGACAGCGAATAAGGGTATAATTGAAACATCTCGTTAAGTATAAGCGTCTTCAACTGATTTTTTGAGTAACTTCAATTGAAGTGGGAATCTCTGTTAATGATTTTTTTTATGGACTAAACGTCTCTCTTGCTGAAAGGAAAACCAATATTATAAATTACACTGGTCTCTCGTGGCTCGAATGAATTTCTGTCCCTGTACAAATCCAATACACTTGAACAAATCAGTAGAGCTCAGAGTAAATCTTTGGAATGGCGCAAGAGATGGCGTACTCAGAAGCACAAAACTGTTTTTTAAGTGCATATTGCCACGTTGGAAATGACTTAAATGTGACATGAAGAAACCAGCCATAAACATCCAAAGGTCACTGATCAATTTTATTTTCCCAAGAAAGGTGCAGCATGTGTAAACTAGAAGAAAGAGGATGTCTCATGTGGATGGTTTGATAGAAGTCCCATTCAGACAGCCTGACAGCCTGACAGTAGGGGCGACATAGCTCAGGAGGTAAGAGCGATTGTCTGGCAGTCGGAGGGTTGCCGGTTCAAACCCCGCTCTGGGCGTGTCGAAGTGTCCTTGAGCAAGACACCTAACCCCTAACTGCTCTGGCGAATGAGAGGCATCAATTGTAAAGCGCTTTGGATAAAAGCGCTATATAAATGCAGTCTATTTACCATTTACAGTTGTGAATATTTACTCAGGACGTGATTATATTTCAGAGGAAAATGTATATTTGCATATTTGTGATCTTTGCATATTTGTGATCTTACACCGTGGTTAACACTCTACACAGTCGTTTAAAGCCAAAGCCATCTGTGAGTTTGTTCATTCAGACGCTGAATGGTGGGTGGGATTTATGTTGGAGCACTTTGGGGCCACATCCTTCTTGTTTAGGGCCACTGAAGCCCTGGGGTCTGCTGTATCCTGGGCGATGCCCCTGCTGGACTTTAGGCTGCACTCGGCTCTGATGCATGTCATTAGCGAACGAAGCCAAAGGGATAACTCAGATCTGGTCCTGAAGGCCAGTAGCTGGTTTTCATATTTCCCCACCAATGAGGGACTGACTTAGACCTGGGTCACCAGGTATGTGGAATCACTGGCCAATCAGTAACATTCTTAAATCGATTAACTACCAGGAAGTAAAGCATTCCGGAAATGCTATTGGTCAGATATGAGTATCCCTGTGCTAGCGCTTCAGCTGGGTTCCACATCCAGCAGCCCTCAGCCTCAGCAAAAAACTGTTTAAGTGTTTGAATTTTTTACATAATCAAGCATCTTGGATGACAAAAATATTGAACTGACAATATTTTCTAAAAAATTATTTTATTTTTATTGAATGATCCTGGTAGCGTAGGTTTCAGCATTGTAGATTATCTGGTTCTTGAGATTAAGAGCAGAGAATCATGTCCCCTGCACGAGACAAATTGAATTGCTGGGTCTTGTGACATTTTGCCTTAAAGAAAGGCATCCACAAAGAGAAAAGGAACCAGGTGGAAACCGGAGTTCTGATTCCAGTTCCTTCGTAGTGCTGCTAGAACTGGAACCAGGTAGAACATGACGAGCTGTTCCATCAGACAAAATCACAATGACTACGTTTACATGCACGCAATATTCCAGTTATTGCCGTTATTCTGAATAAGTCAATGTTCTTATAAGCTGTTTACATGGCTACTGAGAAATGAATGTACTTTTAATATTCCCGTTTAAATGTAGCCGTGCACAGACTGATTAACGTAAAACAGGGGCACCTACCATTACGTTCCTTATGCCTTTCAAAGTTTTAAAAGTGGGATGGTAAATGGACTGCATTTATATAGCGCTTTTATCCAAAGCGCTTTACAATTGATGCCTCTCATTCGCCAGAGCAGTTGGGGGTTAGGTGCCTTGCTCAAGGACACTTCGACACGCCCAGGGGGGGGTTTTGAACCGGCAACCCTCCGACTGCCAGACAACCGCTCTTACCTCCTGAGCTATGTCGGGATAGTTTCTCCCTCCTTCCAAAAATGTTGTGCTTTTTTTTTTTTAAGGGCCTTCCATCCTTGCAAACTGGTAGCTGCAAGCTGTCTGGTTCATATTAAAATGCAATGGGCAGTAACAGCAGTGCTGACAGTAAACAACACCCTCAGGCCTTATGTGTTGCAAACTGTTGTGAAAACCCCGATTGAGCATAACAATGATCTTGGCATGCCACGTCTTCACCAGAATATGCCATATTCAGAGTTAGGCATTATTTGGGGTATAAAATCAGAACGTGCCGTCTGTATGACCCAAATCGTATTTGGGATATTGTCTAATTTGGAATGACAGCAGAACATGAGTGTTCATGTAAGTGTACCCGTTGACACTAACTGTGCTAGTTCAGCACTCTTAAAGGGACATGACGCTAATTAACAAGAGGCAGCTTATCCTGCTCACCCCCAGGGGCAGCCGGCCAACTGAGAGTGAAAACTAGTGTCCGTCTCTTTAAAAAAAAAAAAGATGAACAAATCAGAAAAGCTTTCTAGCCCAGATAGGTAATTAACTGTTGAATACTGAGCATTTTTTTCCAACGATCTGTCATCTGATCAGCCAGCTCAGTGGCACTCAGAGCTCGTAATAGGCTTTGAGATTTAAGCTGTAAGACTGCAGTTTGCTCACAGGTTACATTAGCTGCGCTAGCCTCACTATCGTCTAGCCTCATCAGGCGAATATACCCAGCTCACGGACAATGTCACCGGAGTGTTTTCTGAATGTTACGACATTGCCGCTACACGGTTGCAGCATCGTTTGGACTCTTTGTGTCAGCTGGGTACAAACTGGGTACAAGCTGGATACAAGCTGGGTACAAACTGGATACAAGCTGGATACAAGCTGGGTACAAGCTGGGTACAAGCTGGGTACAAGCTGGATACAAGCTGGATACAAACTGGATACAAGCTGGGTACAAACTGGATACAAGCTGGGTACAAACTGGATACAAGCTGGGTACAAACTGGGTACAAGCAGGATACAAGCTGGATACAAGCTGGGTACAAGCTGGGTACTAGGTGGGTACTAGCTGGGTACTAGCTGGGTACTAGGTGGGTACTAGCTGGGTACTAGCTGGGTACTAGCTGGGTACTAGCTGGGTACTAGCTGGGTACTAGCTGGGTACTAGCTGGGTACTAGGTGGGTACTAGCTGGGTACAGCTGGGTACTAGCTGGACTAGCGCGGTACTAGTGGGTACAAGCTGGGTACTAGGTGGGTACTAGGTGGGTACTAGGTGGGTACTAGCTGGGTACAAGCTGGATACAAGCTGGGTACAAGCTGGCTCTGCTGAAGCACTTGGGCCATTTCTGTCTGCACTGACTGAATGCTGGATAACAAGACAGTAATGAGTGGCTCAGCCAGCGTGAAGCGCGGCCAGAACAGCCAGAGTGCTGATCTCACAGCTGGGGCGTAGCCTGGGAGCCAAACAATGTGTTACGTTAGCATAGCTAATTAACTGCTCGGTCTCCTCTGACTCTTTTTATGTTCCCATTCAAACCCATTGTACACCACAATATTAGCCCAAAAAGTCCTTGGGCACGCTCGTTGGTTAAGACATAATGTTTTTTATTTTTTTCTCCAGGAGCAGGGAGACCTTTCACTAAAAAAGAACATGATAGGGCAACCTTGGAAGAAGAAAGAGAGGGCTAATCCAATCCACATAAAGCACAACAAACACAACAAAACAAAGTCAAATGAATCATTCCAAGCTTTTAGGCGTCTGGGCACCAAACTACCTTGGGTAAGTCAAAAGCCTAGCAACGTAAACTGGACAGAGATTTTTCCATCGTAAAACAAGTAATGTCTACTGCAAATTTTTTCATCCGTGTAATTTTTTGCGATGACAGTAAAACTCCAACAAGTGTGCCTTTTGATTAGATAATGTCAGACACATATCAAACATGAATGCTCCATATTGTTACAAATCCAAGGGCAGGTTTTTTTCCCCCTCCAAATGTGTTAATTAATACAATGTTTTAATTTTCTTTTTGAATACAGGTACATTGTCTGCCATTTAAAAAAAAAAAAAAAAAATTGACACACCTTGAAGTCTCGTGATTGGCTGGGCCGGACAGTGGGTGGGGACAATCTTGTGAGAGGAAACGCATTCCAAAAGATGAGAGGTACCTGGAGCGGCTGATTGGGGCTCATGGTGCTTCTAGTACCGACTGGCTCATGTTCAGAGAAGATCAAACTGAATAACAGACCGTGTGTGATGACTAAAGCAGTGGACTCACTATAGGGTATTACTGCATTATCATGTTTGATGAAGGTAACAGAGATTATGGTGCAATCAATTACAGTAATTACATCATCCAATAAATAATATATTGTAAATAATAGTAAATAATTTGGCGACTATAAAGTTTTTGAGATATGACAGATTCGATATACAGTATGATTGTTGTTTTCAAAACTTGACCACAAGGAGCCAAATGAGAGTTTAGGGACGTTTGCATATCATTTTAATTTGCCATATAGTGACCTCACCACTTTCTGGGATTCTGCTGTCGCAAACAAGGCAAACAAACAAGTAACTCAATGTGTTACAACATTTACACTTACAATAGAAATTCAGAAAAAATACTGTGTCCCGTGTATTTATCCCGGCCTGGTGTCTTTCATACACTAAATTCCTTTCTGATAACTTTTTTCCATACGCTAAATGCAATACTAATCCATGCAAACGCTCATGCATACACATTTCCAAGGTGGGAGGACTGTGTGTGGACCATATGTCAGGTCTGTGCTTAATAATGGGGTGTGCTAATAACTCGGTTCCCAGTAGACTTCTTCCCCATTTCATGTGTCTCAATGGGCTCGGAAAAGGCTAAATCAGTTTTGTTAATAGCTTTCATAATCGTTTGCTAAACATCTCTCCTGCTTCAAACAGAAAAAAAAAATTATAAGTTGTGTGTGGTCATTTATCTTTGCTCTTACTGAGTTTCCTCGAGTGAATTAAAGGTTTATACAATACTACCACTTTTCAAAATTCTGTGGTAAAATTAATTAAACTTTATTATTTTAAAATCAAATTAAAAGTCTGTCGTAGTTTGGTAATGGTACTGAAAATCTACATTTTAGGGTCAATAGGATTTCAGGATTTCATGAAAATATACAACCAGCATACAGGCTTATTTATTTCTACATTTAAATATAATTGTACAGTCCTATAGGCTTAAACAGTTGCACACAAACCCGCAATAACTATTTGTCTTTCAAAATCATCACCAAAACCAAAGCTCATATTTGACAACCAAAACGTTCTTAATGCTTGCTAATCTTATTCCGTTATACGCAGGGAGCGTTGGCTGCTTAGCAAATCAAAGAACAGGTGCATTGAAATCCGCGCAGACTGAAACGCTTTGTTCAAAGAGATATGGCTTTTTTTCATTTGAAAAAGGGGGTGGGGTAGGGGGTTATGTTTAATGCAAAGTTAATATCGATTTAATGCTTGTCAATGCCCTTCTATATCTTGCGGCATCGCTAATCCTTTCAGTGCTCTACAGTCTCCGGGTGTTAGGCTACTCTTAACCAGATGCTGCCGGGATAGATTTTAACAGAGCTGAGCCCCGCACGAGGATCAGACTGACTCAAGGTGTTAAGACAAAGCCCAAGCGCTTTCCCCCGAAGGCTCCATACAGTCTGAAACTATGTTACATTAATTGTTTAACGTGTTCACTTGATGAATCAATACATTTCTAATTTTAGTATAATTTTTGTACTAGTTTATTTATTGACTTACGTTTTACTGGTGTAACTTTCTTAAAATACTTAAATGCGCCCAAAAGTAACTTTTAGTCCTGGTACATCCCTGGGCAATTTTTTAAATTTTTATTTTAAAGCTGAAATGAATTCAATAGCACAGTCTTCTCTTAGTTTTAAGCATGCATTAGTTCTTTCGGCTATTTTATGATGTATACACATAGAATTTACTGTATCCAGGGCCTATCTGTTTCTTGTGAGAAATAAATTTATTCCGTATGTGAGACGCTTCGGCATTAAGTTTAGAAAGACGGGTGAACCATACCGATTTTTTTCTCACACGATTATTTCGGACATTTTATTTTCAGAATAACTTTGGTTACACCTCAGAAATAATCACAGTGGTTAAACACACAATTTAGGAAAATTTCGCTTAAAAGTTAAATTCGAGGCTTCGCCCTGCATAAAGATACTTTCAAAGCAGCAACATTTCTGACAATGGGAAGTTTAAACAATTTTATTGTGTCGAAACGAAAAAAAAGAGGTTCAATCTGTCCGCTTATCCAAAAGTGATACCCACCCTTCCTCCACACATCCACGGAACCAATAAAGAGAGAGAGAGAGAGAATAAAAACAGTTAACCACCTGTCATGGTAAAGCACAACAATAAAGCAATCCAAAAAGAGCTTTTCATGCATGGGTAATATATTTGCTCAGCCATTCACTTAATGAAGCTGATAAATGTGACGCAAAACAATGGTCTAGTTAATCTATTTAGTAAAATGTTTTTGGTTTTTTTGCGGCTGGGTTACGGGTCTCCTACTCAGGAACATTTTCCATTTAAATGGAGCTAACTCTTGTGTGCGACGCACAAGGGGGAGACATTCTGTGTGGATATAATATCTTAGAAATGTGTCTTTAATGGGTTTAATTCAGTCCGACCAGCTGTTTTGCGCTATTTGGTAAAGGGAAAACAAACGTGCCAAGCTTGGAAAGCTAGTTGAAATTAGTTTCGGTCACCGAGGCTAAGCTATATTTCCTGCAAACCATCTGCTTGATTGGCACAATAGGGGGATTTTCTGGGCAAAGTAAAAGAATAAAAAGCTTTGAACGTCTAACAGTTACTTATTTTCTCGTCCTGAATTGAGAAGGTGCTGTGTTAGGTGTCTTAATACGTCTGCCCCAGACGACAGATTTGGATAACTCAAAAAAGGCTAATGCAAATCTGACTTTTTTTAAAAGGGATAATTTCATGGAGGCGTTCTACTTGTATTTGACTGAGCGCAGGTTTCCCTTCCAGTCCAGGCATACCTGTTTAAGTCTAACAGCGCATTAATTTGAAGGTCTGATGAGCACGTAAACATTTAAGACTCATTAAAAATAGACCACATATATATTTTTTTAAACCAAAAGAAACACAGTATAAGGGGAATCGTGGCAAACAGGAAAAGTTCCCTCATTCAGAATTTTGAACAAAAAAATAATTTATTCTAAAACTCAACGCCACTGACACAAATGGCTAGGGCTATTTTATTTCTTTTTTTTTTTTTCCAAATGCGAGTTAGTCAAAGTCTTAATATACAATTTGTACTGACGCAACATCCATCTTTACGTATGCAAATATAAACTAAATATCCCCCGGTATATTCTATGAAGACTTAACTTCATTTTATAAATAGTTAAATGAACACGAGTATCTTTTGCATAATAACATGCAAAGAAACGAAGAATGCATACATAATGCAAATAAAACCTCCCCAATGATCGACCAAATTTAGTTCAATTAGATGTCTTCACAAGTCAGTTAAGTTCCATCAATTCAATCAATCCGTTAATTATATAACATTAACCCGTAGTGCCACACAACATAAAACTGGATATGTAACCAACCATAAAGCAATTGTGTGATTCTGAAAACGTATGTATTACGAATGATCAATTTGCATTAATTTCACTTTTTAAGAAATTGGGGGACAAATGCCCAATCAACATTACTAACGCGTACCAAATAAATGCAGACCAGCATAAACTTAAAATGGAACTTGTCTCCACTGTTCGGAAACGCCAGTTCAATCCGTTGGGGAAACGCGCACGCTACAATAGCTAATTTTTGTAAATAATTTCAAATATTAAAACACAGTTTTCATTCACCAATACCGTTCTTATGTAAGACGCCGTATGCACTCAGTGCCTAATGCACAATTTCATGGAGCTTTACCTCCAGCGATTTTGCTTGTGACACAAGCGTTCCTTCCCCTCATTTCTTCCAACTGCTGTTCAGAGAAGATGAGTTGACTTTTTCAGAAATAAATTTGAAGATAACCACTTTTAAATGAATGGCCAGGGGAACAAAACGGATAGAACACTGGTCAAACGCTATTAGTCACAGGTCTTAGCTTTAGACTTCAGATTTCACTTCTCTTAAACGATCAGACAGAGAAGAACGCTGCCGAAAGCGAATCCTGCAGAAATAAAAAAAAAAACCCTTTGTCGACTTTTCCTCCTATTATCTGTTTTTATTCAATGGACGCTTCTCGTTTTTGCTCCTGCAGCTCGCAAGCAAAACTTGAAGGTTGTGCTGAGACAAACCACATTAAACTGAATCCACGTGTGGCACAGCGTGGGACTGACCTAGCACGGCGAACAATAGCCTCCTTCTTTCTTGAAATCAGTGAAATTAGCCGCATTAGGTCTCCAGAAAAAAAAGAGAGAAAAAAAAAGAGAGCCAGATTTATATAGATAGAGTCAACCACGGCAAGAGAGGTCAAAATATACTGAAACCTGTACAGTAAAAACGAAGTGGACGATTTAAAAAAAAAAACTGGCTTTAAAGTTAACGTTTGTCCTCAAGCGTTAAAATGTTTAAAAATTTATCAGACCATGGCGCGAGGTCGGACATCCCGTTTCTTTGGTCGCTGTAAATATTTTAATAATATTTTTTTAAATTATAATTTAAGAATCTCATTCATTCTGCAGACAGGCCTTTAAACATTTATACTCGCGCTAAGAAGTTAATCTAGTGGGATAGTCATTATACATTGAAATTCCAAGTTCTAACACTTAAAATTTGTTTTTAACTTAGTAAGCGAAGTGATTGATAATTCATTTTCGTCTGACTTTATATGCAGTGAATCTGAGGCGAAAATAAACAAACAAAAAAACCCGGAAATGTGTTACTGGACTTAACAATATGACATATATTTTAAACGTCGGTTTCATAGTGTATAGGCATGATTTATCTCTAGGCATTGAGAGCACAATTTGGGCGTTTATTTGTCACCGAAGAGGGGCTACTTGACACAAAAAGGAAAACCGAACAGTTGGTAGGCCTACGTGTGCGATACATTCAATGTCTCTTTAATTTGAGTTTAATATGAGGTTTAAGAGCTCTTTTCATATATGTGTGTTATAAATCACAGATGCACTCTTGTTCGACGCTTAAAGCCGCAGAACAAAAACCCGCCGCAGAAATAAAGCTGGATAAAAAGATTTTTCAGAAAGCTTTGTGAAGGAAAAAGAAAGAGAGAAAACAGCTGAAGGTGACAGTTAGTTCATGCTTAATAGGATAAAAGCTGAACGGCTCGGGCTGCACACTTCTCATTGCGAATGCTCAGCGGAGCTGGCGAAATGAATGGAGACTTTTCAAACCCATAATATTTAACACATCTGTTAAAGCGTTCTGTGACCAGAAATCCTTTTAATACATTATTCCATAACGAAGATCGGATTTAATGTGCTATAAAGACTAACAGAGCCCCTTAGAAATGTATTATAAACCCCGAAGCAGATCAGACGTCATTACTTTACGCAAACATAGGCTACGTTTTACACGCGAACGCCATAAAGATATATTTCATTCCGCGATATAAGTAGATCGATCATGAAGGATGATGATGATGATGATGATGACGATGAAAATAGTTGCAGTAATAACGACACAAATAACACGAATGAAAAAAACAACAACAATAATAGGTTACTACTACTACTACTTCCACTCCTACAACTACTACTATTACTACTACCACTACTACTACTACTAATAATAATAATAGGCTAATAATAATAATAATAATAATAATAATAAACAATAAAAATAATTAATCTCATTCAACTTTCAAAACGTCAAATAGAAAATTTAAAGCTAAAATTTCTTTAGCATTCAAGGCAAACAAAATTACTAAAATGGCGCTCCGCATAACTATTTCAAATTCAAAGTCTATTTCAGCTGCTGTTGACAAAAGCAACGAAAAAGCACTGCATGGATTGTTCGAAGAATAACTAGTGCAATACAAAGCCCTGAGAATGGATTGGGGGGGCTAAGAAAATTATTTTGTGTCATTTCAATCTAAATAGTTATACCACCCAGCTATACTTCAAACATTTGGACCAACCGTATTGACAATAGCCTGTCGTTTTTTATGAATACTTATTGATCTGCTTTGCATACACAGCAGGGGTTCAAATAAATTTAGTGGATTTCTTTAATGAATTTCTCATTCGGCAGCCAGAATGACGTTTGAAACTTTTAAAATAGCCTTTTAATTAGCCTATGTGCGCCGCTTCCAGACAAAAAACCTTGATGTGATTCTATACACCAACGTATACCAAAGAGGCGGTCAATATGCAAAATTGATGACTACACTTTCTTTGTTAAAAGAACATTGTCTACTGCTTGCTTATGAAGTCTAATCCAATCATAAATTGCACCATCGGACCAATCAGGGGGCTCAGTTTCCCGACTGAAAGAAACTCATGTGGAGAACTTTGTTGAACCTCATTGTTAAAGCTGTCACTTTTGAAAGGGCTTTGCTAAGCAGGACGCTATAAAACCCGTCATCGAGTGAGAACGGCCAGAAGAGTACTGCTAGTCTTATCGGTTGGATCCTAACGGGGGAAAAAATCTCCTGCAATCAAAAAGGGGTGTTTCGTTTATACTTTTCCACACACTTTCCAAGCGGCGCAATGATGTTCCCAAATGTAATTGCACCACCTGCGATGTATCCGGGTTTTCTTCGGCCGTCGGCGGCCCTGACTCTGCCCCAGTCTCTGCAATCGGCGTTTACCACTCACTCCAGCTTTTTAGTGGAGGATCTGCTGCGGATCAGCCGACCGGCGAGCTACTTGCACAGGACAGTCCCTTCGCCAAGTGTTTCTCCGCCGACCTCGGGAACCACCACCCTCAACACCGCTTCGGCTGATCGCGTTAGCACTTCCACCTCCTTGTCAAGCGGAACATGCTCGGCACAAACTTCACTTTCCAACAGCAGCGACCCCAACTATTTGAAGTTTGGAGTTAACGCCATCCTGGCACCATCGACAAGAAACGGTAGGATTCTTTTTTTTCTTTTGGTAACTAGATTTGTAAACATTCGAGCCTCTAAGATTTAGGCTATACGCAGTTGCCACAGTTTAAGTAAACACGTGATGAAGGGGGCATGCCTTTTAAAATATGTTTTTATATATGTTTTAATATCACATACTGCCAACACGTGATGGTAATACGAAAATACAACGTCTTTTTTTTACAGTTTAGGCCTACACGTTTGATCGTTGCGCATCGGATGTGATGTCAGTGGTTGCCGCGTTCTCAGTTAATAGCTTGTTTATTTTTCTTCTTTCAGAATCGTCGCCTCCTTCCATTCAGTGTGTGCATCCGAAAGCATTCCCTTTGCCCTATTTTGATGGATCGTTCCATCCATTCATCAGATCATCGTATTTTCCAGGTAGGTCTTTTGGACTGCAGTGACGTACATTATTGTTACATTTCTCGCTGTTTCATGCACATTCTGCTAGTTTCCTAAACTAACTTAGGAGGGCACACATACTGGTTCAGAGGTTGGAGGGAGTACAACACTGTGAAATCAGTCTCGCCAATTTGATGCCCTATTTAGCACAAGCAGTGACTGCTGACATTTTGCACCGTTTCCCCTAATCTACAAATTAGCCGGAATTGTCATGGTCCAAATTTGAGGCGGGTCCCTTCTCACAGAAAAAAACCGCTGGCGTCTCTTCATGGCCCGTTTTTCCCACAGAGCGAGTGCACTTAGCCACTGATTGCTAACAAAGGTTTCAGCACCATGACGAATTGGTCAGCTCCCTCCGGGCAGCCACACACAGACCCGGCGTTGACTTTACCACGCCGCTGATAGGCATTTACCAGTCATGGACTAATTCCCCATTAGGGGCTATTCACTATTTCAATATTCTCACAAGACCACATAGAGTGTTGTGCATGTTTATGGGAAGTCCAGGCATGGTATATATAATGTTTGCCAACAAAGGTTGGGACGTCTTTTAAATATGAGGCTGTTGAAGTTGCTGAAGTTAAATTAAAGAAAATACACAGCACACTGCATGTAACAGTATATCGCGTGCAGCATTACCCATTTTAAACAGTCAAACTGTTTTGTGATCATAATCCGAAACGTACAAGTAGGCTATACGCAAGCCAATGTTTAATTTTAAGTGAAAAATAAATTGTCACTGTCACACAATGCTGTTAATCTGAACGTTGCTATTATGGTTTAAATACCCGCTCCGGTTGTGATAAGGCAAGCCTATCAACCGGGAAGCATAAAGAATAATCTTTCTGAAAAGTCTATAAAGTCGCTAGATCGTGCTTTCATTCAGACTAATGATAATAGAATGTGATTCTTTTCAGAGCTGTGTGAATGCTTCAACAAAACAACTTGAGCTTTATGAATAGCTTTTCGTGTTCATTTAATGAAAATGATTTGGGGGCAAAGACGGGCCCCCGTCATCAGTATTCTCCAAATGATCTTGGCATGCAGTTGTGTTTAGTTTGAAAGTGTAAATCTCTTTTGTTACAATAATATATGGCTTTAGCCGCCTGTCCCGGGTCTTTTTCTGTTAGTTCATTACTACACAATTACCGTTCACGCTTCATTAGCGACTCTATCTTTCATTGGAATTCGGTTAAAGGATACTCTGCCTTTTTATCATACCAATGCTATTGGGAACCAAGCAATGTGCTAATTAGTTGCTTCGTGCCATTTCACTGAAACGGAATGCTATTTAATAACCTAAGAACAAAAACGTCTTCAATATTTATAGATTTTGAAGCAGAAATGATTGTTCGGAAACGCGGAGCCCTAAAAAGCAACAAGAATTAGGCCTACGTCATCGCGACTTCGCTTTCATGACTCGCGAAAGAAAAGTTTTACACGAACGATTGTTTTGTTCTTAACTTTAAAAAGTGCCAACTTTTAAATTTAGTTCCTTTATTTCTTTGCGTTTTAGCATCTTCATCGGTCGTGCCCATCCCTGGAACTTTCTCATGGCCGCTTGCAGCTAGAGGGAAACCCCGGAGGGGGATGTTGAGACGGGCGGTGTTTTCTGACGTGCAACGCAAAGCTCTCGAGAAAATGTTCCAGAAACAGAAATACATCAGCAAACCCGACCGGAAGAAGCTCGCGGCCAAACTTGGTCTGAAAGACTCACAGGTAAATTACATTACGGACAGTCTACTAAAATATATTTGTTTTCTTGTAAATTAATGAAATATAGGCTATCCGAGATAGGCCTGGTTGGCGTAAGGATAGCCAACATATAGGCTAATCCGGACCATTTTTTTTTTTTTTTTCAAATTCAGTTGCCTGTCATACACTGCGTTGGCCTATAGCCTAATTTTATTCAGAATTCTAATTTCAGGGAAATTTATTACGTGGTTTTCTCAAAACTCATTCCTTACATTTCTCCCTCTCCTCCCCAGGTGAAAATTTGGTTTCAAAACCGAAGAATGAAATGGCGAAATTCCAAAGAAAGAGAGTTGTTGTCTTCCGGAGGGTGCAGGGAGCAAACGCTGCCCACGAAAATGAATCCCCACCCGGACCTCAGCGATGTGGGCAAAAAGTCGTCCGGGGAAGAGGAGGCTTTCGGGAGAGAGAGCCCGCGAGCGGCGTTCTGCCATTCACCCACGGAGCGCAAACTCTTGGACAGTGTGGAGTCGCACCTCTCGTCCCCGTCCCACTCCAGCAAACACTCAGACTTTTCAGACTCCGAGGACGAAGAAATCACAGTCTCTTAATCTAAAAAAAAATTTAAATTATGTTTACATATAGCTGCCCTTTATATATTGCTTATATACAAATTATGTAATCAATCTCTAAATGTAAGAGGATGTATCCCTTAATGTAGGCGCAGACGTTCCCAAGATTTTAACAGATTTCTTCCACATGTTCTATAGGCTACGCTCTGTTTAACGGACTCCCTCAAAACAAGGTTGCATAAGATATTTTCTTTGGTACTTAACTTGGACCGTACTTGTACACACAAACATCTAATCGTTTATTTTAAGGGATATGCTTCTTTGAAATAACTTGCTGTGTTTGTACAGCTTTTTATTGTACAGTATTATGTACAAATATATTTTGTATGGAAATTTTATACCAAGAGTATTATGAGTAAGGCTTTTTACATTAGATTTAATGTTTTTAACTAAGAAATGTAGAAGTTAAATGTATAACTTATGAAAACATATATTTTGTATGCCACTGTGTGTAAATGTGTATATATTCTAAATGTTTTGTACAAACGCCAAATAAAGTGTAGAAAGTGCAAATGAAAACGTAGGCTACGTGCGTTGTCCATTTTCATAGCGTTTCCATTTTCATAATCATTAGACATTCAGTAGGCCTATAACAATATGCACAGATATGACATGTTAACCTGAAAACTTAATTAGGAACTGACGTGTAACTAAGCTACAAATACCGCCTATTCCACACATGGCAAGTTCTGTCAAATATAACCTAATGAGTAAAAAAGCAGAAGGCTTTTTCTATTCAGAAAATTCAAGGAGACAATAAGCTAGTATATAGGCCGGAGGACTAGCCTATGTAGCTTCAGTAAGGTTTTAACTTTGTAGACTACCACGCTCTTTGTAAGGATTCACACACTAAGCGGGAAAGTAGGCTAGCCTATACGTTTACCGAAACGTAACGTTACGATGAATATGACCGCCATCTTACTGAGCTGAAGAAAATAAGTCAAAACAATAGTTGCAAATATCATACAAATGTCGTATTACAAGGTTCTGTGGCACGGTTCGAAGATAACTTTTTTCTTTCAAAATAGCGTGTAAATAAAATGGCTTACCCTTCGGTATTTTTGGATGTTAGACCTGTGTATATCTTTAGTAAACTTGCCGTCCCGCCATTCCTTCAATGGTGCAGCAGAGTCAGTCACAGCAGAGTAGGCGCGTGTTTGTTTGACGCACAACGTACTGGAGGTGGTGAAATCTTAAACGGACTTATTCTAACGTAAACATTTCATGAATATATACCGCACGCAAATACCCTTTATTTAAAAAAAAAACGTTACGTATTTACTGCTAAAATATATAAGACAGTTGGTTATAATTCCCCATTAATTCGATAGGCTAGCCTTCAACTTAACAGAAACGACCAAACACCATTCACGTTACCTTGTTTTAAAGTTTTTCTTCTGTCAGCAATGGCGTAACTTCAACCGTTGCCTAACAAGGTTTTAAGTACTTTAATGCTTTTACAACGTGCTTTGCCTACAGACAAGACATGGTGGTTTCAGTGCTCAGGTTGAAGTAAACGAAACCGCGTCATTTTCATGACTTCCTCGCGCTGCCGCGCAGCCGAGTTCATTAGGTCACCATTCATAGTTCAATAATTTAGAGCAAGACAGGGATTACAAACGACTACAACTGTTTACTTGTTGGTTTTGGAAAGTTTGATTCTTCTCATTTTTCTCTTGGAAGAATTGAGCATCGATTGTTCGTTACTACAGGCTTGGGGAAGGCAGCTTAAGACCCAAAATGACAAAGCCACAAAGAAAAACTATTAATGAGGAGATGAACCGATAAGGTTTTGGCTCAGATCGGAGAGGTACGTTGTTAACAGAAGCCTTAAGGATATTGCTCGGCAGATAAACTAAAATAAAATAAAAAATTGTCTTTCCATGCATGCAGATCCACATCTGGATTCGATAATAATCCGTCAGTGCAATAAGTTAATAAATAAGCATTCATTTTTATTAAATCATGAATAATTTAAGACTGGTACAGCGATCAGATTTATTCTCAAGAGTCATGATCTCTGACAGACTGGTAATGACAAACTTGAAAGTTCTGTGTAGATGAGCGCAAACTGTACACAAAATACTCATTTTCTAGTTCAGTTTTAAAAATGGCTAGAAAAACTTCATCAAAATGCAGCACTGTAATCAAATATTTACATTATTTTACAAAGAAAAATGTACATAATAAAGTACACATTCATTAATGGACGGTTCCACTTTTAAACAAATAGATTCAACAGAAAATTTCCAGCAACTTTCAACATCCGAACTTCTGCTGGTAAAATGTTCACGTTCAAGTGGCCTAACAAGCAAACATATAACTTATTTGTGCTTGCATCAAAAAAAAACAGATGTACATAAAATGCTAGATAAAATACAAACCCCAAAATTATTCACATATCTCTTTACTCACTGTACAATTCTTGGCAGTACTGAAAACACTAGGAAACTATTTGGCTTCCATTTAAAATTCAAGATGAATGTTGCATAGAATTGGTAACTAAGAACACTCAAAATGAACAGTTCCAAACATCGATGGGCAATGGAAGCTTTGTGAGAAGAACAACTGAAGCCATGCGTCACACTAACGAGAGCAGGTCTGAGAACGCAATCTTGCGGGGGTTTCGAAAGGGGAGCAGAGCTCAAGTTAAGCAATTTTGGGAATTCCATTTACACTTAATGCAAATGGCCCCCGACGCTAATGCTCTGCAGAGAGCTGCAGACGTGGCAGCCTTGCCTTCAAAGCCCTCGGTGCTGCTCTGACCCTTTCAGAGCCTCTTGGAGTTGAGAGATTCCCTAAAGTGTTTCTTTGCCATAATCATTTTCCTTAAAGAAACCCAATTTCGGTGTACGACGACGGGGGGGAGGGAAACACAATGAAATGAAGTACGTGGCTTCCCCCCCCCCCCCCCCCCCGCCCCCCCCCCCCCCACCCACCACCACCCCACCCTCCCCTAACCCCATTCCCATCCCACCCAACATTTTAAGTAAACTTACTTAAAACGGAGCAGCAAATACACGTTTGTCACATTTCATGCAGCCGAAAGTACAGTTCTGTCACGATTCTTGGAAAATAAACAAAAAACACGAAAGCAGGACGATGGTATAAAGTTTCAAGGCGCACGAGGTATCAGGAAAAACCTAGGCATTACCAGCTAGGCCTTTTCTCCCACCGTCTTCTCAGATCTGTACAGTACGTTGTGTAAGCGGGCAATGCGTGAGCACAGAGCCAAACCTGTTCTCTTTCTCTCTCTCAGGGCTGGCTTTCGTCTGCAAACATACACATTTCCCGTGGTGTCCAGAGTCAGCTCTGAAACTTTGCCGACAGCCCGAACTCCCGGAAACAAGCCGTTTTAACGAACTAGCCGCAAAGAAACTACGCGGATTTTTCCCCGAAAAACCCGAAAGGACTTTGCGTAGCGCGTTAGCGCACGGCGTACCCGCCGCTAGCGCTCGATACGCAGAGGAACGTCACGGCGCCCCGAATCCGGGGGGGGGGTGACGCGACAGCCCTGTGCCCCGCCCGTGACACGGAACAGAGGAGGGCGGCAGTGAGGCTCGTCGGCGCGGTCGTTACAAAAAAGAAGTAAGGCATCGTTTTCAAGTTCAGCACCAAAAACGTGTTCGCCACAGCCTGTGTGACGCTGACGGAGAAGCACGCAGACGAATTCTGCTGCTGCTGCTGCTGCTGCTGCTGCTGTGTGTGTGTGTGTGTGTGTGTGTGTGTCTGTGCTACAGTGGCGGAGATGTGCTACGTCAGTAGGAGACAGAACCGTACCTGAAGTAATGGGAGAAGCGTGAACACTTGTGTTCTTGCTACACAAACAAATCAGCCATAAAAAAATGTAAAAAAAGTTTTTGGCCTACATAGTGCGAAACCCTCACAGTTTCATGAAAACTGTCACACAGGACAATTTACAATTTCCTATATACCAGCCCTGGCATGGAGGGGCCAAGTGACAGAATAATCGCATTTAGTTTCACTACCCTGCCCCGACCAGGGGTGGGGGGTGGGGTGCTTCATCCAACAGAACTCCATAGAGAAGGTTGCCATGTTGTAGATGTGGAAATTTATCGACCATATTAAAGGTGGGCAGACTAAAGTATGGATAAAAGATTTTAGGATGAAGTTTCACTTTAAGACTGTTAACAGTAGTGGCAGCAACTATGACTTAACAGGATCTCTATGACATTCATATACTATCAGCATGGCCGTTACTGCATTCCTAGTCTGTTAGCGTAGCTGTAGGCTAGGCTATTTAGGCTGGATAGCATGTAGCACTGATGTAAGGCGGCAAAAAGCAGTGGGAGAAGCTGCTACCGATTAGCCAAGCGAGAAGCAGCACTTCAGTGATGTTGTGCTATCTGAGTGATGTTGTGCTCGCTGAGTGATGTCATGCAATCTGAGTGGTGTTGTGCTACCTGAGTGATGTTTGCTGCCTGACTGTGGAATGTCACCCAAGAGGACTGGATTCCACATTATTCTAATGCATAATCATTTGTGATGATGTGCTATCTGAGTGATGTCGTGCTAAGTGATGTTGAGTGATCCGAGTGATGTTATCTGATTGATGTTGTGCTATCTGAGGGATGTTGTGCTGTATGAGTGATGTTGAGTGATGTTGTGCTATCTGAATGATGTTCTGTCTGAGTGATGTTTGCTGCCTGAGTGATGTTGTGCTATCTGAGTAACGTTGTGCTATCTGAGTGATGTTTGCTGCCTGACTGTGAAATGTCACCCAAGAGGACTGGATTCCACATTATTCTAATGCATAATCATTTGTGATGATGTGCTATCTGAATGATGTTGTGCTGAGTGATTTTGAACAATGTTGTGCTGTCTGAGTGATGTTATGCTATCTGAGTGATGTTGTGCTTAGTGATTTTGAACAATGTTGTGCTGCCTGAGTGATGTTGTGCTGTCTGAGTGATGTCTTGCTATCTGAGTGATGTTTGCTGCCTGAGTGATGTCATGCTATCTGAGTGATGTTGTGCTGTCTGAGTGATGTCTTGCTATCTGAGTGATGTTTGCTGCCTGAGTGATGTCATGCTATCTGAGTGATGTTGTGCTCTCTGACTGTGAAATGTCACCCGGGAGGATTGGATTCCACATCATTTGAATGCATAATCATTTGCAATGTCTAGAGAGGTACATTAAGAAACTGCCACATGCGTTGCGAAAGCACCCACTGCTGTGCGGTGCTGTCGGGGGCAGAAAACGTGAGCATTTTAACACCGCGTCTGGAACAGATGCGGCTGTTAGCGGTGGCTGCGTTTCCTACAATTTCACAGCATTTTACATTCTCAGCTGTGAACGTCTGTGAACACACCTGGCCTGGCTTGTTGGTGGACAAGTCCCTACCACCCCCCCGACACACACACACACACACACACACACACACTCACACGCGCACACACACACAAATACACACGCACTCCCCCAAAACCGCCCAGTAAACCCCAAGTAAACTCCGCCATGGGAAAAGAAGGCAAAATGTCCCGCTCAGTTATTTGAGATCACAAATTCCTCCTCAGACACAGAGGAGCAGGGCACCGTAGAGCGTCTTCATGCACTAGACACCTCTTAAAGCTTCAACGCGACCTCGGCCAGTGACCCGCAGGCCTCTCAGGGAACCCACGTCCGTGTGTAGCGGTCTGCTCCCGGGGGACAGAGCCGGCCTGTCCCGGAGCAGTGCGGGTCAGACGTGCGGGGGGGTGGGGGAGGGTCGAGCCTGTGCCAGGGCGGGCGTTCGGTCACAGTAGCGCGGGCAAGCGGTTCTTCCAGCGAGCCGGACGGGCGAGGCGTGGCACAGTGTGCGGTTCCGCAGTTTTCTGAAGTGCTGTGGGCTCTCCCGTATGCTGAGGCCGGGCGCCACGGCGACAGCTGTTCACAGACACCATGTAAGAATAGAGTAGTGCAGTCTGTTTGCTTTTCGTTTCAAAAAAAAAAACAAAACAGGAAGTTTAAAACAAAAAAGGAAAAAAATTATCCTCTGGGCTACCCGCACCCACGAGGGATTGGCTTTGTTGGGCTGTCAATCGGACAGAGCCCAGCCTTTTTAGCGCTTGTTCTTGATTTTAGAGCAAAAAGGGGGTGGGGGGGGGTGGGTGGAGAAGGAGGGGTAAAAACGAGAGGGTGGGATCACAGCGTGGACTCCAGCGAGGAGTCCAGGATGTCGTCCTGGTGACTGTTGCTGTTGGAGTCGCTGTCGTAGCTCTGTGGGCTGGAGCAGTTGGCCGCTTCCTGGAGCCTCATGAGCATGTTCATCTGCAAGGGGGGTGGGGGGGTGGGGGCAGAAAGGTCAAAGGTCAAATCACTTTCATACAGCGTGGATTCTGATCCAGGTGTGTGACTTCTGTAAAATGTACACTAGCTTTTCAAGATCAGCAAAATCTCGCAAATAAAACAATACAACCTCTTTAACCGTTTAAGGTGTAAGACCACAAATATCTGATTAGAATGTTCTTAGCTGAGCATTCTAATGCTGATGTCACAATCACTTACTGGTTCCAGGAAGCTGACTCAGAATGTTGAAACAACATTCCAAAAACCCTGCTCTTCAAAAGGGTTAAAAGTACCTCTGTCAAACTATTGCAGAACTTTCAAATCCTTGATTAGATTTTTTCTAAATCTGAGAATTTCCCGCAAGAGTGGGTGACACTGACCAGCTGCACCAAGGCTGCCATTTTAGAGCTTCTGTGAATTTCTTTAGTGCCTGTATTGGGCGAGGCCCTGGGGTGGGGCTGTGGGCAGTGGTGGGGGTGGGGGTGAGGCCCGAGGGCGGGGGCAGGGACGGGGGCGGGGGCGAAGGAGGCGTACTGACCAGCGGGTCCCCCTCGGCCTCTCCCTGGGGGGCCTGCTTGCTGAGGGAACCCTCGCGGGGGGCGGAGTAGCCGTCGAAGCCCACGTCCTCGGGCCGCAGGTGCAGCAGCGGGGGCCACTCGTGCTGCTGGGGGCTGGCCGCCCACGGGTACGTGTCCATCACCCACCGGGCCGGGTCCTCCCAGGGTGCCCTTCTGCCGTACAGCTGAGGGAGGGAGGGAGGGAAGGGGGGAGCCGGGTTAGCGTCACATGCTACTGCATGTATTTTACAGCACTGTGAACCAGCTGCGTTTACATTTCAGTCTCCAACATAAAAAAAAAATCAAAAGCAAATTAAGAGTGTGTATCAGAGATATTCAAATCCGGCCCTGGAGGCCAGTGGTGCTGGCTGGTTTTCGTTCTTCCCCTCCAATCAGGACTGATTTAAGCCTAGGACACCAGGTGAGTTAAACCTCTGGCCAATCACTGGCATTAATCCATCACTTAATTATCGGGTAGAGAAGAAAACCAGCAGTGAGGTTCCACACGGTGCGCAGCACAAGATCAGCAGCTCAAAACAGCACCGCTCAGTCACGAAAAAGCTCAATAAGATAACCAATCAAATCTCAGATTAGCGGCTCAGCCCCGCCCACCAGGACTCACACCGCAAGCCGAGCCTGCTGATAAAACACGCTTCTCGCTCTAGCGCACGGCTAACCTTACGTTTTATTTCGAACCCAATCCTGACGAGCACCATTGAAACGGTAATAATGACAGCAGCGCTAATGACCTCATCTGAACACCGTCCAATCAGAGCAGAGACCACCTACCTGCAGGCCCTCTCGGACCGCCTCCAGCATGTAGGGAATGATGGAGTAGTTCCACAGGTCCGTGAACCACACCCGCGAGCCGTCCACGTCCATAGGGCAGGACAGGAAGAGGCGTGGCCCTGATGGGGGAAGGGGGGGGGGGGGTGGCAGGTGGTTATAGAGTGCAGGGCCAAACATGGAAGAGCACGCACGTACATACAAGGCTTCTGCCGTTCAGTCACAGCACCTCCTGATGTGGTCCATCCTAACCTAACCTAACACCAGACCAGGGCTGCTCAACCCTGTTCCTGGAGGTCTACCGTCCTGTAGGTTTTCACTCCAACCCTAACTTGGCACACCTGATTCAGCAGCCGCAGATCTCGTTCGGCTGCTAATTAGTAGAATCAGGTGTGCCAGATTAGGGTTGAAATGAAAACCAGCAGGACGCAGATCCCGGAGTGGGACCCTGCTAGCTGTGAGCAACGGCCGTTGGTGACATGAACCACAGACTGCGACTCGAAAGCTGGCAGGCCTGCACTAGACATGCCGCTTGCCCACATTGCACTTGATAGCATAGATAGCATGCTTGAACTCAAACCTGTTACTACAATGGCCTCCTTTTGCTTACGCTGTATTAAGTCAGATATCCGCACTGCCTTTTGCTTTACACTGCACGTGTAAGCATGTTCTGTGGTCTGGTCCATACTGTCAGTGCACTCGATTGTTACATTACATTACATTTATTTGGCAGACTGCCTTTTCCGCGACGTTCACAATCTTATTTTCATGTATTAACAAGCTAACCAGGTTATAAGCTGCTCACGCCATCTAGCCAAGACACTCAGTTTAGGTACACCAATGAACGGACGGACTGGGTAACCTTCGACCCCTGCCAGCGTGGAATGTTCGCTCCTGACGCTTCACACCTTTCTTTTTAATTATTTTTTTTTTTTAAGTCGCTCTGGACGAGCACGTCCGCCGAACGCTGAAACCGTGACCGCGCGTCAGCTTGGAGAGGAAAAGCCCAAATGAAACGGAGGAACGGCGTGTCCCGCGCGAGCGCTTCTGCGTTCCCCGCCCGTGACGGGAGCGCGAGGACGCAGCTGCTCGGTCCGTAATCCCCCCCCCCCCCCGCCAACGTTACCGTGACGGCAGAGCCCGTTATTTACTGAGGGTCACATGACTTTTGGACGCTTTGATTCGCTTTTGATAAAAAATTTTTTTTTTAAAGTCAAAAGCTCGTCTTCATCTGTTATACAATAACCAAGTACCGTTTCACAAAAAAAACAAAAACACATCTCAAGCTGAAATGAATCCCTGAATTTGATGATAAATGGGCCTAATTCAAGTTTATTGCTAAACTGCCATAGCCGTTGTTTTTTTTTTTTCAGGGAAGGTGATGTCAGATGAGACGTGACCCTAAATACACCTTACGTTATGGGCATTTAGCAGACGCTCTCATACAGAGCGACTTACACTACTCTTACATAACATCCATTTATACAGCTAGATGTTACAATACATTACATTACAGGCATTTAGCAGACGCTATTAGCCAGAGCGACTTACACAACTTTTACATAGCATTTACATTGTATCCATTCATACAACTGGATATATGCTGAAGCAATGCAGGTTAAGCACCTTGCTCAAGGGTAGTGTCTTACCCGAAAATCGAGCCTGTGACCTTTGGGTTAGGAGACCAGTTCCTTACCCATTATACTACACCCGCCCCTGCGTGCTACACCTCCGTTGTTTTTTTCACCAGCGATGAGGCTGGGTGAGACTGCCATAAATCTGCTATGCGTTTCTGGGGGATGATTACGTCGGACAAAGGCGAACCCGCTGAAGCCGCCGAGCGGCGCGCCGCGTTGTTTTTCTCACCGATGGTGACGTCGGAGGAGCTGTGCGCCTCCAGGAAGCGGTTGAGGTGGTGCCAGACGCGCGGGATCCACTCGATGACCTTGGCCAGCTCGGCGTTCCGCGCCCGTCCGCCGATCTCCGCCTCCATCAGCTTCCGCCGCAGGAAGCGGCCCAGGAAGCCCCTCACCGGCTCCGTGTGATTGGCGCACAGCACCCACCTGACCCGCGGGAGCAACGGGTGACGACACGTCAGTCCGCGCGCATTCAAATTCTAATGTGCTTTATTGACGTGACCAAACATCACTGCAGTACTGCCAGAGCAATCACGTCCATTACATTAGAACCAGCAGTAACAACATCAACTACATAAACGAAGGTGAATTCCGTATAGAGATTAGGAAGATTTTTTTCATGCAGAGAGTGGTCAATGTGTGGAATAGCCTGCCAGGTCACGTAGCAGAGGCAGAAACTCTGGGGGTTTTCAAGACTGGGCTTGATACGGTGTTAGATACTACCTAGTCTGTAGGAAATCAGAACACTAATTTAGTCAGGAAAATGGAAAGCATTGTTAGGCTGAATGGCCTGTTCTCGTCATTATGTTATGTTATATACTTTTAACTGATCTTCAGTACTTCAGCCAAGACATTAATAATAATAATAATAACAACGTTTTCTTTTGCGATTTGTTTACTCACTGCTCATTCTCTCCTTATCCATAGCCTGCATGTGCTAACTTCAAACAATGCTCATTTATGCATGTGTGACTACTGCCCTCTAGTGGTCAGCTGGGCATAGTGCAGGTTGTTGAATCCCACACAGGGCATATTTATCGTGCTACTTTCATAAGAACATTTAACATTACTCCAGGCACAAAATCATTATTTTTTTAAACGTTTCAGACAAGAATTTCACCAAGAATAAGCACAGACTGAACGTAGCCATTGAGTTTTGTGCAATGAATTTGCAGTATTTTCCATGTTTATGATGCATATTGCTCAAACTAGGGATAAGATGGAAAAGCTAGGAGAGTCCACATTTAATTCAATTGAACTGTTCGCAATTCTTGTCCTACAGGTATGAACATCCACATTCTGAGCAAGGGAACCCCAAATGTTGATTTTCGGAAACATAACCAGAGTAGGGGCTCCACAATTCTGGATTTATCCTATTCCTAATCCATCAAAACTGAAAATAGGTGGACGAGTAATCACTTGCGGCGGTTGACACTGCTATACTGATACCCCTCGGTGTAAGAGAGAAAGGTCACACACCTGAAGTTGTGGTGGAGCTGCAGGTTTGGCGATGACGATGTGGCCTGATTCATGGTGCCGATGATGATGGGGCTGTGGGCACAGAGGACCACGTGAGCTCGACTCGGGCGCACCTGGCTGCAGGACGCGAGAGGGGCGGGGCTACATGTCCATGGGACGGGGTCTGACATCAAGCTCCGCCCTCCTGCAACCTGTACATTCTACCTGCATTGTCTCCATGTTGTATCTGCGTTGTGGCTACGTTGTGACTACTTTCTATCTGCGTTGTGACAATGTTGTGGCTACGTTGTGACTACTTTGTATCTGCGTTGTGACAATGTTGTATCTGCGTTGTGACTACGTTGTGGCTACTTTGTGACAACATTGTATCTGCGTTGTGACTACTTTGTATCTGCTTTGTGACAATGTTGTATCTGCATTGTGACTACGTTGCACCTGCGTTGTGACTACGTTGTATCTGCATTGTGACTACGCAGCATCTGCGTTGTGGCTACGTTGTATCTGCGTTGTGACTACGTTGTATCTGCGTTGTAACCACATTGCGCCTAGGCCCATGAGCACTCACCAGCGGTGGTACTTGCAGTTGAGCAGGCCGTTGAAGATCTCCCCCAGGGAGCCCACGTGGTGCAGGTTGTCCAGGATGACCACCAGGGGCATGTCCATCGCCTGGCTCTCGCTGCTGCACTGGTCAGCCAGGTTAGACAGGTACTGCCTCAACTCCTGGTAAACACAACAGCAGCTAAGAGTTATCAGGTCACCTCACCCTCTCATTCATTATGAGGGTTAGTGTGAGGTCACCTCACCCTCTCATACATTATGAGGGTTAGAGTGAGGTCACCTTACTCATTTAATATGAGGGTTAGTATGAGGTCACCTCACCCTCTCATTATGAGTGTTAGCATGAGGTCACCTCACTCTCTCATTATGAGGGTTAGTGTGCGGTCACCTCACCCTCTCATTATGAGGGTTAGTGTGAGCTCACCTCACCCTCTCATTCATTATGAGGGTTAGTGTGCGGTCACCTCACCCTCTCATTCATTGTGAGGGTTAGTGTGAGGTCACCTCACCCTCTCATTCATTGTGAGGGTTAGTGTGAGGTCACCTCACCCTCACATTCATTTTGAGGGTTAGTGTGAACAAAAGGCTTTGCACAGGTTCGCTTGGTTCACTGGTTCGTTTTCGGTTATAAAAAGGTGACGGTATAGTATAATGCTTAGGGAACAGGGCTTGTAACTCCAGGATTGCAGGTTTGATTCCCGAGCAGGACAAAGCCGTGGCATTTTTGAGCAAGGCACTTATCCTAAGCTGTAAAAGTAGAACATACAGCTTTAAAAACGGACAGTATTTTATTTTTAAAAAATAAATAATGTACTGCGATTACACAAGCCTCTCTGAATTCAAACACCCTCTAAACGCCTGAATGCGCGGCGAACGAAAAGCCGTGTTAGCGCGCGCGCGCGTTTCCGGGAGGCGACGGGCGGACCTTGCTGGACTTGTGGTCCACGTTGAAGGTGGCGATGGCGCCGTCGGCCAGCGGGCGGCCCTCCCGCCGCACGGCGTGCTCGGCCAGCCGGGCGGCCAGGTAGGACTTGCCGGTGCCGCTGGGGCCCGACAGGATGAGGCGGCGGTGCTCCAGGAGCAGGGAGACGTAGCGCTGCAGCACGGGCTTGGGGATCAGCGTCTCGAACACCAGGCTGTCCTGGCTGTGCTCTGACACGCCTGCGGGGGGCAACAGAGAGCACGTTCACACACACAGAGAGCCAGTGACATCACTGCACTAGCAAAGCCTGGATCTACAACTCAGAGAAAGCCAGTGCATCTCAATCAAAATAACAATGATGATGATAATAATAATAATAATATTATTATTATTATTTTTTTATTATTATTATTATTATTATTAATAGTGCATTTTCGTGATAGTGCTCTCACAGATAAAAGCATTTTAAAACGTTCATTACAAAACAAAAAGAAATGAGCAAAACAAACACCAATTTTTCAAAGAAAATTGAATAGCAATTTTACTCAAGACAATGCACTTTAAGGGACTGAGAACTTCAGAGTACCTTACAAATTGTGAGTTCTAATGGACAAAACAAAACGGAAGGATAAAAAAAACACAGAGACTAAGCAGATCAAATCTCCCACTCTGACAGCAGTACTAGCAGTGAGACAGCCTGAATTTAACCTGTGCAAAAACACATCCTGGTGTGACACATTACAATAGATTAAAATCGAATTGGCTCGTAGGCATAGGAAACTGTATGAATTTAGCTTGCTCATAATTCTAAGAGAATAACGCTTTGACCTGCTTTCTGTTTGCTGTTAGCCTTTCTCTTATCACCATATTGAAAAAGGAAGTGACACAATGTAGGTGAAAACCAGTTTCCTGCCAGTCAGTGTTGCTAGGTCAGCGGAATATGTACAGGCTGACAGTCTCTTAAAACCCACCACCAATCAGAAACAAGTGATGGGGGTACAGTAGTTCCATTCACATTAGCATAAACCCCAAAATAAACAACACTGTTGGCTATGGCTACTGAAAATTCCCTAGGCATGCTTATACAGCTCTTACCACTAGAGGGAAGTAGATACCTTTTCATTCTAAACAGATTTTAAAGTGATAGCCCTGAATGCCCTGCAGAACCCATAGTAAAAGCGGGAATGTCGAAAACATTTGTAAATATCTACAATATCTTTCATTGCATTTCAATAACACTGAGAAAAAGCAGGAACTGAAATTATGACTTCAAAAGATGGTATTATATTAATTCTGAGCGTTAGGGTGGTGCTGGTACTGGGTGTAGTATTTACTCTAACACTGAGCGTTAGGGTGGTGCTGGTATTGGGTGTTGTACTACCTTTCAGAGAGATGGAGATGGTGTCGTATTAACTAACACTGAGTGTTAGGGTGGTGCTGGTACTGGGTGTAGTATTTACTCTAACACTGAGTGTTAGGGTGGTGCTGGTATTGGGTGTAGTATTTACTCTAACACTGAGCGTTAGGGTGGTGCTGGTACTGGGTGTAGTATTTACTCTAACACTGAGCGTTAGGGTGGTGCTGGTACTGGGTGTAGTATTTACTCTAACACTGAGCGTTAGGGTGGTGCTGGTACTGGGTGTAGTATTTACTCTAACACTGAGCGTTAGGGTGGTGCTGGTACTGGGTGTAGTATTTACTCTAACACTGAGCGTTAGGGTGGTGCTGGTACTGGGTGTAGTATTTACTCTAACACTGAGCGTTAGGGTGGTGCTGGTACTGGGTGTAGTATTTACTCTAACACTGAGCGTTAGGGCGGTGCTGGTATTGGGTGTAGTATTACCTTTCAGAGAGACGGAGATGGTGTCGTTCTCCCCCACCAGGTAGCCGCAGGGCAGCAGCTCGGGCGTCTGGGCGCCGGCCGAGCGGCGGACGTCCCCGATGCTGTACCCCACCACGCTGTCCGAGCTCAGGCCCAGCTGGGCGGCCGGGTCCACCTGGATGACGTACTCCTGCACGGGGCGAAACGAGGGGGCGTAGCCCAGGTTTAAACAGCTTAACCCGTCGAGAGGCACAGCCCTGTGAGATCGCGCCGTGTGTCTTTGTGTTTAGCAAAAACCGCTACATGAAACATTGCATTCTTAAGCTGACCACTACAATAAATCACAGCTGGGGCAAAATTACAAAAAGCTGTAACTCTTTAGATGGCACCATGTTAAAGCGCTCAAAAATGTCCAATGTTCAAACGTTCGAATGAAACGTAACTGCCTTTTGTTCTGAACGTTGGTGAAAATGGATGTTTGTTCAAAGGTTTTCTGTAATTTTCTGTCTTACTGGTGTCGAAAGGGTCAAAAATATTTGAGATAAACACTTGAGCCACGTCAGCAGGATGTCGTGCTGGATCGTCAGTACATCTTGCAGAGAAAGAGTTTTCCTGTGTTTTTATTTTACCTTGAAGAGGCGCCTGACCACGCCGTCCAGGACGTCCCACTTGGTCTTGCCGCTGACGCCGATGCAGCCAATCAGGAAGTGACGAGGCCTACACTCCTGCAGGCAAACAGATAGTTGGTTTAGATTGCCGTGGGAGACGCTAAGCTGTAATAATTGCAGCTGCGTGTGGTTTTGCTCTAAAAACGGTAGCTAAGTGTGGTTTTGCAGTAATACATCCAGCTGTGAGTAGTTTAGCTGGAATAATGGCGACTGTGTGTGGTTTCCCCTTAATAATGGCGGCTATGAGTAGTTTCGCCGTAATAATGGCGTCAATGTGTGGAGTTTTGAGGTCATAATGGCAGCTGTGTGGAGTTTAGCTGTAATAATGGTGGCTGTGTGGAGTTTAGCTGTAATAATGGCGGCTGTGTGGGGTTTAGCTGTAATAATGGCGGCTGTGTGGAGTTTAGCTGTAATAATGACGGCTGTGTGGAGTTTAGCTGTAATAATGACGGCTGTGTGGAGTTTAGCTGTAATAATGACGGCTGTGTGGAGTTTAGCTGTAATAATGACGGCTGTGTGGAGTTTAGCTGTAATAATGACGGCTGTGTGGAGTTTAGCTGTAATAATGACGGCTGTGTGGAGTTTAGCTGTAATAATGACGGCTGTGTGGAGTTTAGCTGTAATAATGACGGCTGTGTGGAGTTTAGCTGTAATAATGGCGGCTGTGTGGAGTTTAGCTGTAATAATGACGGCTGTGTGGAGTTTAGCTGTAATAATGACGGCTGTGTGGAGTTTAGCTGTAATAATGGCAGCTGTGTGGAGTTCTACTGTAATAATGGTGTCTGTGTGGAGTTCTGCTGTAATAATGGCGGCTGTGTGGAGTTTAGCTGTAATAATGACGGCTGTGTGGAGTTTAGCTGTAATAATGACGGCTGTGTGGAGTTTAGCTGTAATAATGACGGCTGTGTGGAGTTTAGCTGTAATAATGACGGCTGTGTGGAGTTTAGCTGTAATAATGACGGCTGTGTGGAGTTTAGCTGTAATAATGACGGCTGTGTGGAGTTTAGCTGTAATAATGACGGCTGTGTGGAGTTTAGCTGTAATAATGGCGGCTGTGTGGAGTTTAGCTGTAATAATGACGGCTGTGTGGAGTTTAGCTGTAATAATGGTGGCTGTGTGGAGTTTAGCTGTAATAATGGCGGCTGTGTGGAGTTCTGCTGTAATAACGGTGACTATGTGTGGAGTTTTGCTGTAATAATGGCGGCTGTGTGGAGTTTAGCTGTAATAGTGGTGGCTGTGTGAAACTTGCCTCTCTGCGCTTGAGGTCCTCCTCCAGGGTGACCACAATCTTGACGTGCCGGCCGTCTTTGTGTATGGTGCCCTCTCCACTACTGTCCAGCAGCACATCTGTGGGACAGAGACACACACAGGGTTAATCACACACACACACACACACACACACACACACCACGTCACACGCACGCACACACACACACACACCACGTCACACGCACGCACACACACACACACCACGTCGCACGCATGCACACACACACACACGCACACACACACACACACACACACACACACACACACACGCACTCACCCAGGCTGGTGGACTCGGTCAGGTTAAGGCCGTGCTGGGACAGGGTGATGCCTGGGTTTGGGGAGGGGGACAGGGACACCTGGGAGGGGGGCCTGCTGCGGCTGCCCTGGGTCTCAGACTTCAGGCGGTCGTTCTCCGCTTTCAGCTTCTCGATCTCAGCCTGACGAAACGAACCCAGAGCGCTTAGGCACAATCCCACACAGACACTATCAGTCAAAAGCCAGAGCGCTTCACCACACAGCCCCTGAGACACAATCTCACACAGACACTATCAGTCAAAGCCAGAGCACTTCACCACACAGCTCGAGACACAATCTCACACAGACATTATCAGTCAAACCCAGAGCGCTTCCCCACACAGCCCCTGAGACACAATCTCACACAGACACTACCAGTCAAAGCCAGAGCGCTTCCCCACACAGCCCCTGAGACACAATCTCAGACAGACACTATCAGTCAAAGCCAGAGCGCTTCCCCCACACAGCCCCTGAGACACAATCATAGAACACAGCTGTCAATCACTGCACACGCGCCTCAGCGATTGGTTAGTCTTGTTCAAGAGGCGCAGCTATGTTCTAAAAATCGCTCTGAGAGCGATCCAAACAGTCATCGCTCACACACCCTTTAGTTAGCAGTGCACTGTAGACACTTTCACTTGAACTGAGAAAAAAGTTCTAACTGATACAAGCGTCCTGGGTAACAAAAACATATTGCAGTGAAAATCTTTTCAAGACTATTATTTATTTTATTTGTTTATCTACCCTTGCAGCGTAGGTTTCAGCACGGTAAAATACGCAGTTCTTCTGATTAAACCAGAGACTCATGTCCCCTGCAGGGGACAAAAAGTAATTGCCGGGACTCAGGAGGGTATCTGTAGTTGTACGTCCCTTGACCTGGGCCCGTTGCATTGTGGGAGCTCCCACCTGCATGCGGTTCATGGCCTCGCGCAGCTGGTCCAGCTGGTGGGCGGAGCTCAGGGCCTCCAGCCGGATGTCCGTCAGCTTCATCTCCTTCTCCCGCAGCTCGCTGCGCAGCTGCATGACGGTCTCCGCCTCGCTGTCCGCGCACTCCGAGAGCCTGCCACACACACACACACACACACACACACACACACGCACAGGCAAATTCTGTTAACACCCTGATACAGAGCTGGGGTCAGGGGTCGTCAGCCAGCAGTACGGTCAGCGTCCACAAAACTGAACACAGTGCTCGATGAAAACACACA
This sequence comes from Anguilla rostrata, assembly GCF_018555375.3. NCBI lineage: Eukaryota > Metazoa > Chordata > Actinopteri > Anguilliformes > Anguillidae > Anguilla > Anguilla rostrata. The sequence goes on from NC_057948.1 coordinate 6,982,067, forward strand.
TCGGCCATTGGTTCAGCCGTGATAAATGGGTGGGTCAGGATCCTTAGATGGCCAGTGCTTTAGACAGGGACTGTGTACACGGACTCACTGATGAGACAATCTCCAAGAGCAAAGGAAAATGTTAAAGGTGTTGTTTGTCAATATAAGTGACAAAATGGACTTGATTGGTTCAAATGTCTCCCACAGGGCACGGGCAACCAATACGGTTCGGAAGCCGCGGAATATTCCGGAGACAGGCACGTCATTCCCGCGGGTCACGTGATTGAAGGCGCTTCATCCATTCAGAGTTCATCTGACCGGATGAATGTGAATGGAAGACACTCCCCTTCGATGAACAAAAAAAAAAAAAAAAAAAGGCACAGCCAATGAGGATGAGGAGCTGGGAACTTACAGGGAGTTGGATTGGGAGTTCCTCAGCATGGGCGTGGAGGAGGTAGAGCCGTTGTGGGGGAGCCTGGGGGAGGAGGGGAGGGAGGAGTCAGTCATCTCCTCGATGTCCGAGTGCGACGACGCCGACTTGGGAGACTTCTTCTTGCCGAACGCCTGCTTGAAGGAACTCCTCAACTGCGACAAAGAGCGGAGAGAGAGAGAAAGAGACATGAACTCTTCTGGAACACGGACATGAGACAGACCGCATGGATTCAAAGGAAAACGCAGAGGACAGGAGGGGAGAAAAAGAACAACGGAAGACAAGTGACTCGATCCTGTCGGAGCGTAACCCTGTGGTATCTAAGCCAGCTACTCTACAGCTATAGCGCATGAGCAACATTCCACAAGAGCCCCCCCTGGTGGTCTGTGGGCGAAGTTGCAATTTCATGAAAGTTCCAAGAGTAACGTGCAGCTAGCCAGTTAGCTGCTGCGTTTAAATTTTAAGGAAAGCGAACAGGTACCATCGGTTCCACTGAAGACTGAAAGCAAGTTTGGGCCTAAAAGGCCATCATTTTTTAATACGCTCACTGCATTGTCTAAAAATGTAAATGTTTAAAATGGCATAACAATATTTCAGAGACCAAACTTGACCCTGATTCTACATTACCCACCAAACTTTACCACAGTGCATTCTGGGCAGGAAAGAACAACGAGAGGAGATATTTCACTCGCTCGGGCTCAAACCTTCCCCCTGACGGCTAACGCAGGCGCCGCAGTGCTTTTTCCCTTTTCGAGACGGATAGAGTCACTTGGGGAAGGAGAGGAGGGAAGGAAAAATCGAAGGAAAAGGGCGGTTAGTAGCCTGAAGCGCGCGGGTTAGCGGCTAGCCAGGGTTAGCGGTTTGCGGAAAGGCTCTGGGGTCTTACCTCGCAGACCTGCCCAATGAGGCGAAGGCACGAGAGAGAACGGGAAGACACAAAAAACAGACACAGATTGTGAGTGTGAGGGCGGAGGGGAGGAGAGGAGAGACACACGCGCCGCTGGCCAAACTTAATCACCGTGGCAACTCACAGCAAACGGCCGAGCTGGTGTGGATTTACAGCGGCGGTAAGGGTTCTGTGCGATTAATGACCCCTTGTGCGTCACTGATTTAATTACGTGAGTAAATGAAGTGAGCTGAGGCTGGGATTCTGTTTCTGCTTTATTGGTTTAAGTTTCATCTGTTTTATTGGGAGGGGAGGGGTGGTTATGCAGTCCTAGCTAACCTGCTGCACAGCACAGCTAAAACACTTTTTAGCTGATCATAAAAACCAGAGAGGAACTAAACAGAATGCGACCGAATGAGAACCATCTGTCAGTTCATGGATGTTACGTGACCGGCGTCTGCTACATCCTTACGTCCATCAGGATCAGGGTCCCTTCAACTGATCCAGAAACACTGATGCTCCATACTGGAGAGTAAAACTGGGACTCCATACAGGAGAGTAAAACTTGGACTCCATACAGGAGAGTAAATCTGGGACTCCATACAGGAGAGTAAAACTGGGACTCCATACTGGAGAGTAAAACTTGGACTCCATACTGGAGAGTAAAACTTGGACTCCATACTGGAGAGTAAAACTGGGACTCCATACTGGAGAGTAAAACTTGGACTCCATACAGGAGAGTAAAACTGGGACTCCATACAGGAGAGTAAATCTGGGACTCCATACTGGAGAGTAAAACTGGGACTCCATACTGGAGAGTAAAACTGGGACTCCATACTGGAGAGTAAAACTGGGACTCCATACTGGAGAGTAAATCTGGGACTCCATACTGGAGAGTAAAACTGGGTCTGTCCGATTATGACTGGAGATTAATACTGGGATCCAATATGGAGTAGTAACTCTGGACTCATACTGGTAGAGTTAAACTGGGACTCCATAACCTGGAAGAGCTAAAACTAGGATCACAACAGGAGATAAACTCTGGAGAACTCTCATACTGGATGAGTAAACTGGGACTCCATACAGGACAGTAGAACTGGGACCTCAACTGGAGAGTAAAACTGGACTCCATACATGGAGAGTAAACTGGGACTCCATACTGGAGAATAAAACTGGGACTCCATACAGGAGAGTAAAACTGGGACTCCATACTGGAGAGTAAAAACTGGGACTCCATACTGGAGAGTAAAACAGGATTCCAACAAAACCAAAACTCTCAAACCCAAACAGGAAACACGATATTCATGACTGGAGTGACATCACACACAACATGTGCTCAAGCTCTGATAACTAGGACTTGAAATGAGAAGCCCTGCAACCGCTACCGAAAAGTTAGCGCACGCTTTGAAGGAATGCTTTATTTCACAGCCCACTTTGACTCGACGGGTAGGCTAGCGCGGGGGATAGGTGGACCCAGATTCAGGGTCGCCAGGGATATTCCTGGTTTTTGAACCATCTGAACCCTGAACTACATGACTGGACAAATTACCAGGCCTAACAAATCCAGGCAACAACGGCATTTCATCATCCTGACTCCTAATAACCCACTAAACCGTGCAACCAAGCTTGGATGAGACAAACACCAGAACCAATCACTGGCCCTCCGGGACCAGGATTGGACAGCCCCGAACTAAACCTCCAATCACAGGACAGGATCAAAGCTACGCGTTGGCAACGAAACAAAAAGGAAAATGCTCGCAGTCAGCACTTCTGTCTTTGGTAAAAATTACAAATTTGAGCCGAAAATTACAACAAGCGAAAAAAAAAAGGAGTAAGGGGATCTCCAGACCAGGCAAGCGTACGGCGGCGGGGGAAGAGCGCACGTGCGCGCGATATGATACGCAGAGACTTCCGACGGCAAACCGCGGCGCGCCGGGGCAAAACATCCCTCAGGGATTTCACTGCGGTCGCTGCCGTGTCCCGAAGCTAAAATAGCAATTAGAGAGGAACGAAGAAGGCGCACCCGCGCCAGAGTTCGGCAGAGCAGGCAGGACTCGTTCTTCAAGACGCACAGTTAGCGTAGCGTGCCTGTTCGCCGCGGGCCCCTACGTGAACACAGCTCCCCTGATTTAGCCCCCCCGTTCAGAACAAACCGACTCAGATTTAAAAGTTGCAGGGCTCTGTACTAAGAAATTTTTTCCTGTGCTCCTAAGTTGACAAATTTAGGACGCTAAGAATTTTTCCAAGGAGCATGTGTGCTCCTAAGTTGACAAATTTAGGACGCTAAGAATTTTTCCAAGGAGCAATTGCCATGAAATTTGGCTATTTCCAGTATCCTAAGTTGAAAAATTTAGGAGCATATCTACTACCAACAGTAGATGTGTCCCTAAATTATATTTCCAGTTAGCACACATCAGTTATCAGGAGCACATGCCCCTAAAATGGGAGCACTGTAGAGCCCTGAGTGGACATTTAAGTAGTCAACTGCAGACACTGAAGACACTCTGATTGGGCAACGTGCTGTGTTCCGGTTTGGGTCAGACCATGTGCTGGGAATTCAGAGGGGTGGTGGTAATGGAGGGGGGGGGGGGAAGAGTGGACTGACCCAGTTCTTCCTCCTCTTCTTGTTCTTGGCGTCCTGGTCCAGGCTGCTGCCCACGCTGGAGTGGCTGGTGGCGCTGGCGATGCTGGACACGCTGTCCGAGGAGTGCTGCCTGCGTATGCGCAGGTCCGGCTGCGGCTGCGGGCCCGTGCCCGAGGCTGCGCAGACAGGCAAAGAGTGAGAGAGAGAGAGAGTGAGAGAGAGAGAGGGAGAGAGAGAGAGAGAGAGAGAGACAAAGAGAGAGATCAATCAGAGAAACGAATGCTTGAGTCTCAGACTCCAACACTCATTACACCCCCAGTTGTCACTGCAAATAAGAATCGAGTTTTCAGGTAACCTACTGGCTAAATTAATTGGAACATAAATAAATGAGAAAATATGATGTCATTTCCTTTGTCTACATAACAACTTCATCTCGCTGTGCTAAGATTAAATTGGGAACAACTACTACAACGCTACCTTATAACGAAGCAAGTTCATCAGCTGTGGAGCTTAACTCTATGAATCAAACACAGTGATGGACCAGACCTCTGTATTCATGTTAAAAATCCAAAAAGGAACAAAAGTATGCTTAAAGAGACTCACATCTTTGGTGAATTGAGCTGCTGTGGCCTAACATCAATCTGCATGCGGAGTGTAGCAGTGGTAAGAACTGGGCTGTAACGAAGGTAGGTTCGATTCGTAAGGACACTGCCGTTTCCCTTGACAAGATACTTACCTGCATTGCTTCAGTATATATCCAGCTGAATAAATGATACATGTCAAATGCTATGTAAAGTTGTGTAATGCCTGGATAGGCGTCTGCTAAATGCCTCTAATGTAATGTAATGCATATGAAGCCTATTAGCACAGCAGCCTCCTGCTAACTTCCCTGCACTGTATAACCAGAGCGATTTCACCAGTAAGAAGGGCTAATGGTGGCTAGGTGTTAGCACCAGGAAGTGTTAGCCACAGTAACTATTAACACCAGGAAGTGTTAGCCACAGTAACTATTAACACCAGGAAGTGTTAGCCAAAGTAACTGTTAGCACCAGGAAGTGTTAGCCACAGTAACTGTTAGCACTAGAAAGTATTAGCTACAGTAACTGTTAGCACCAGGAAGTGTTAGCCACGGTCAGTGCTAGGAAATATTAGGGTTGCTATGTATTAGTGGAGGCTAACTGTTAGAGGTGGTATTTGTTAACAGAAACAAGTGTCAGCAGTGTGAAGTGTTTGATAAGTATTAGTTAGCAGCTCTGTGCCACTCGCTACCCCCTCACCTTTACAGGTCAGCTCCGGGGTGTTGATCACACCGTTGATGGCCGCCTGCGCTGCCACGTTCTGCTTCTTCAGGAACTCGATGGTCTTCCTCAGCTCGTTCAGCTCAGAGTCCTGATAGGGCATGCGCAGATTAGCATGTTCACTGAACACTGTAGCCACAGCACATTCGGTGTTACTGTGGAGCAAGGCTCCAGTCACAAACAAGGTCAATATGATGATGGTGTCTCACAGCTTCTCCTGGCAATGTGGAAACCAAGAACAGAACCCGCATCGCGGTGGGTCTAGAAGCAGCTAAACTGGCTACTGGCTTCAGAGACGGAAAGGCCCTGACTGGAATGCTGAAGAAATTCTGAAGGGGTGCTGAGTAGTCGACTGTTTCTAGTTTCTGCTCATTTAGATCCTCCTGTTGTTGGTACGAAAATGTGTGTTTTAGTCAACAGGCCCCTACAGTGCACAACCTGGTGTTATATGGTGTACTCCATGTACATAAGAGTGTATGTTAGTAAACAGGTCCCTATAGTGTGTAAGCTGGTACTGTTATATGGTGTACTCTATGGGCATAGAATGCATTGGAGTAACTGTAGTAAACAGATCCCTATAGTGTGTTACCTGGTACTGTTACATGGTGTACCCTATGGGCATAGAGTGCATTGGAGTAACTGTAGTAAACAGGTCCCTATAGTGTGTAAGTTGGTGCTGTTACATGGTGTACCCTATGGGCATAGAGTGCATCGGAGTAACTGTAGTAAACAGATCCCTATAGTGTGTAAGCTGGTACTGTTACATGGTGTACCCTATGGGCACAGAGTGCATCGGAGTAACTGTAGTAAACGGGTCCCTATAGTGTGTAAGCTGGTGCTGTTATATGGTGTACTCTATGGGCATAGAGTGCATTGGAGTAACTGTAGTAAACAGGTCGCTATAGTGTGTAAGCTGGTACTGTTATATGGTGTACCCTACGGGCATAGAGTGTATTGGAGTAACAGCAGTAAAATGGTCACTAGCGTGAGCTATAGGGGCTGTTCTGTTGGCGTCGTGTCTCTCTCTCTCCTCACCTTCTGTTCCGCCGTCATGGTGAGGCTCTGGAGCCGGATGGTCATGTTTCCCAGACTCTGCTCGAAGGCGGCAACCAGGTGAGCCTGCACATGGAAAACCACATACAGTCAGAGAGCGTGACATCATTAATCGCCATTATAGGTACCCTGACTGGAATGTTTTTTTCACCCTCAGAATTCTAAGCCAGTGTTCTAGAACTCCACAGCTTTCAATTACCAGTAGCGATTGTGACATCAGCATTAGAACGTTCAGTCGAGAACATTCTAATCACATTATTTGTGATGTCACACCCTGGCTGTGTGACCACGCGCCAGGTGCCTGGGGAGCGGTTTGAGTGTTGTTTACAATTCACGCAAATTCGATCCGATATCACAGGGCTCAAAACAGAAACGGCACGTGGGGAAAGCACGCGAACACGTACACGCACGCGCGAACACATACACGCCCGAACGCGTGCGCAACAGGCTCGCTTAAGACTGAACTGCTTTCGACCGGGCACGCCACGACGATTCCACACACGGTCTTTATTTTCAAAACAGTTCTGAGCTGAGGATAAACCCCACGGCTTGCTGAGTCATTACTTGCTGATAATTCCGGACAGACGCGGCGATAAAACCCAAACAAGAGGGCTCAGAATCACCGCGGTAACCAAAATAAACAGTTTAACTGCGAACCGGGCAAATAAAACAGCAGTAGTAATTGTTCTGAAGTAAATCGTTTCTTACAGAATACAACTGAAAAGATTGAAAAGTTTCAAAAGCTTTGCTGAAAAACAAATCAAAATCAAATCAATTCATTTGAACGCTTTTCACACAAAGACAGTTTACTGAGCAGCAAAAAAAAGCAAAAACCAGGCCTGAACCCCCAAATAACAAGCACAGGAAGTAAAAAAAAAAAAAACATACATACAATGCATGTACACACCAGATAAACAGCCAGATATTAAATCTTTCACCAAGTCAGTCGATACACCCGTTGTTATTCACACTATGACCAGAAAGCACGAAACAGGCTCAGGACCTCTCCCATAGAGGTGCAGCGCTATTTAAATCATTAGTGTGAAGAACAGCTAAAACTCTCATACGAACCGGAGCTCAGAGCAAACAACCTGGCGAAGCATCCCCCCCCCCAAACCCTGCCCACCTCCCCGGCGGTCCGGGGGCCCACACTCCTGTCCGCCCCCCCCGCGGAGCGGCTCCCGGTCCTCCCCGGGGGCCGCCACCCGCTCCGCGCGCGCCCCCAACCCCGCTTCGGCGAGGGGTAGCGGTTCAGGGGGCGCCAGGTCACGGCGAGATCCCCGCCGGGGCGGGGAGTCGCGGACGACATTGGCGGGAGAGTGCGGTCCTGTTCCGAGGCCTGGCGGGCGGATCCAGACAGGGGGTCCCAGCGCGAGAGGTTCCTAACTGCGATCCCCTCCCTGTCTGGAGCAGGGGAGCAGGGGAGCGAGTGCACGCAGGTTCTGAGGCTATCAGCTATCAAGGGCTCTGTGAAACGCGAGCTGATAGCTCAGCGCAGACAAAACAGAGGCCTGGAACTCTGCCATTTCAGGCACCGGCGTTGCCAGTGCTGCTGTGTTCCCCCCCTAAATATCCCTCATTTCTCTAAATATAGATGCTTTCTCATTTCCAACACGTTTTTCCTTTAAAGTTTCCCTCAGAATCCGCCGGTGTACCGCAAACGTCCTCCAGTGAAAAATAAATACGCCTAAAATGTAGGGGATTGTCAGAAAAATTACCTGGAGTAAACCTCTATACCAAGGGGAAGTTCCCCCCAATCTGGCAACCCTTTTCGCAAAGACTCCCCCCAGTTGGGTCTGGTCAGGACCAGCCTGTTTATGCATCCCTGACCTCAGTTATTCCAGAGAACCAGCTTGCCTGAGTAACAGCAGAGGGCACTTCTACCAGCGTGCAGATCAAAAGAAAGGCCGACCTCACTGACCCTCATTGCTCCTTCATCGGAGTACTCTCGAAGCAACCCGCGAAAAATCCCCCCTCGACGGGGATTTAAAACCCCTCCATTCTCAAGTTGCCTCGTGGTAAAGGGTGGTCAAAAAAAACAAAAAACAAACACCGGTGTGAGTGTCGAGGGTTCTAACCATCTCGCCACAAACTGTTCTCCGTTCCAAGCGCGTACAGGAGCTCCCTGACCATTTCTGTTCAGGTTTATTATTTATTATCGTAATAATATCGTTGCTAACTATTATTATCGTTTCTCTGAGCTGTAACGAAAAAGCAGTGTTGTGCAACACTGGGGAAGTGTGGCTTCTGGGGAAAGATCCGGAACATCAGGGAAGGGGTGGTCGGCGGGACGGGCGCCCCCTGCAGACGTGTAAGGACGGCGGGCCGCGGTGACAGACGCGCGCCCACCCGTCTGACTCACCCTTCCGTTCCACCAACAGCCAATGGGCACAGACAGGAAACTCCGCCCCCTGCATCACACCGTCCTTTCGGGACTGTGACGCAAACGCGTTTAATCGGAACTTCGCTCAAGTTGTGAAAGACTACGATTGCACAACCCATAACCTGTTTTATTTTGACTGACATTTTTATTTTGACTCAGTGTACAGTCACGCCAAATCTTATTAAAAAGATTTAATTACTGTGTGAAAATGTATTTCCCGTGTACTTGGATATTCAGTACATGAGTATGAATTACTGAAGACGGAGTAATATTAATGTTATCAGCAGTGAGGGCTACCAGAGTAAATTAAAAATATATAGAAAATAATACTAATATTACAATAATATTTCCATCTAGTTCCTTACAGATAACACATACCGCATTGCTGTAACACCATTGCAGGTTAAATAAATACATACTGTGTGCTGTGGGTTCGATCTCTAACTTTGTGTAAAAAAGCACGCAGTCATTCCACCTATCCCTCACCAACTGAAACAAAGTGCTCCAGTTTTGTGCTACAAAGCAACAGCTACGAATGCTAGGCTAACACTAGGCCAACTTTAGGCTAAGGTTAGGCTAACGCTAGGCTAACGTTAGGCTAAGTCAACACGTATGCAGGAATGAGATCACGCAGGAGAGGTGATGCAGGGGGGGTAAGAACGCTCCTCTGTAGCGTGTAATCAGGCTTGTCCTAGCGACCCCTCCATCACTGCTGAGTGCAGGGTAAACACACGAGAAACCCCAACATTATCCACGCTCAAATACTACTGTTTACAGCAGTTCTCAACTCCTTGAAAAACTTCTCCCCGCTGAGTATGAATTTTAAAACACAGCCAGCTGTTACCGACTGCATGTACTGTAGAATTATGCAACGTGCCTTCATAATCCCGCTGTATTATTCATTTGACATAATTTGACAGTGAGCTGTCAGTCGCTGATATCCAGACACGTCAATAAGTTGAAGGCTTGTTTATTCTTGTTCATTCATTAAACCCTTTAATATCACAAATATGTGATGAGAATTTTCTTTACCAAACACTCTCATGCTGATGTCACAATCACTACCGGTAATCGAAAGCAATGGAGTTCTAGAACACTGACTTGGAATTTTGAAGAAAAAAAAAAACATTCTAAATAACTGACAGTCTCCTAGGCTACAGTCTCCCTCTGCCCTCATAGTCAAATAAGCTGTATTAAGCCCCTTTATCCCAGCTGTAATGCAGACTAATTTTCTAGTGCCCAGACAGGCAAGTTCTGGCAGGTCTACTGGCCTATAAGTACGTTTCACTGTTTGGTAAGCATGGATCGTTGGATGCAATGGCCTGACAACGACGGCACAAAACCTGCCCTTGTAACACACAACCTTCTCGCAACGTTTCAGGAACGCTGTCACGGTGTTATCGGCCTTGGGGTCAGCCCTGAGGGGATCCCTTACACCCCCCCCCCCCACTTTGCCTGATCTCCGGGATTGCAGACACTTGGTTGCTGTGACAACCGCAAAGCCACACAAATTTATAGTCGGATAAATGCACCATGGCTGTTCCCCGGGCAACCCCCCCACCTCCCCCGGTTGCTGAAACTTCCACTACTACCATGCTGCTGTGATGCAAACAGAAGCAAGTGGCTCTCAGATAATTCAAAGGCACGCTAGCCAGAGAAAGCATAGCATCTCACAACCTAGCACACTGCGACAGTAGATTGACTGTGAAATGGTGCGGGTCCTCTTGCCGGTGCTTACGTTAGAGCTGAGCTGAGTGGTCAGCGCCGACACCTTCTCCTGGGAGGAGTCCAACTCCCTCCTGAGCTTCCGGATCTAAAAACCAGACAGACAGGGGGAAAGGACCAATCGCAGGTCCCCGTCAGGGAAAGCACGGCAGCTCGTAGAACGCGATAAACCGGCGGTCCCCAACCCTGTTCCTGGAGATTTACGGTCCTGTATGTTGTCATTCCAAACCTTAACAAAGCACAATTCATTCAACAGCTACAGATACTAATTAGCAGCTTAAGCTGCAAATTTGTAGAGTCAGGTGTGCCAAATTAGGGTGGAACTGAAAACCTACAGGATGGTAGATCTCCAGGAACAGGGTTGGGAACCACTGAGATAAACAGACATGCATTTAAATAGCGAGCGGGAAGTGGCCCTGCCACACCAGTTTAACAGAACCCAGCATAAAACACCACATCCTCTCAGGCTTTGTGTTATCTTCCCTGTACAGACACAGACCGTAGGGGTTCTCTCATACAGGCGAAGACCTCCTTACCTCTGACTGGGACTTCTCTTCAGGCTGAAAAACAAAAACAAAACAAAAACCAGAGGTGAGTGAATTTGGGAGAAACATTGCTCTGAAATAGATAACAGGGGTGTTATCTGAAGCGGGACGATAAGGATGTATGGACTGAGTTTCTTCCTCCAGCCACAGGATGGCGCTGTGTCCACCATTTCTGGCAGACTGTAACTCTGTACTGGACCTGACCTGCCCCTGCCCCTGCCCCTGCCCCTGCCCCCACCCCCGGTGCTTGCCACTCGCCTGTTAAACTCAAGGGGTAATTTACAGATTAAGGAGAAATGGCCAGAGAGATTACAGGCCATCACCTGAAGTACAGGCCCATGACAGAATCTGAGAACCACACATTAGGGCTGGGGGGGTGGGGGGTGGAGTGGGGGGGCTCCTCAGAGGTCAATATCATCCTACCCAGCAATTCATTTTTGTCCCCTGTAGGGGACATGAGTCTCTTATCTGAAGAACCACATTTACTACTATGCTGAAACCTACACCCCACAGTCATTCAATAAGAATAAAGTAAATAACATTGTTGAAAATATTTTCACTGCAACAAGTTTTCATCACCCAAAACTATGTCAAAAAAGACATTCTGCCAGGTCATGGAGGATATAATTGGGGGATGTATAACAAAACCATGGAAACCAGCTTTAATCTGGACAAATCATCTTCAACTACTACAACACAGGTGGACTGCATTATTATTATTGACAACAATCTTTATTATTAGCATTAGCAGCAGCAATAGTTTATATTTGCTAAATGGTTTTAGCAAAGTGTATTCATTGTAATCACTAGCCATAAAGGTGATGTTAAGATAAAACATGCCACCTCAAGACTCAGTGTACTTCCAGAACAAAAACATTAGTTCTCTAAACAGGAACACGTATGCTCAAACGCACTCATCCTGGCACGGCGCATGTGACCCGCTCAGGGGTTGAGGTTCCGCGTGAACTCGACAGCCCGCGTTTCGGATATTACGCGTCGCCCGTCGTTTCGTGGACGGTCGCCAGGGGCGAGGGAGGGGAAACGGCCCGAACAGACGCGCTGCTGTTTCGCAACCGAAAAATCATTTCGGTCCGAGGGGCGGGGCCGGGCCGGAGGGGGCGGAGCTGTTCCGACGGGTCGCCGGGGGAATCGGAAGCTCCGGGGCCGCGCCGCCGCCGGGGTTTCGACGGGGCGATGACTAAAACGTCCGCCAGGCGCGGAGCTGCCAAAAAAGGACGCGGACGCCCCCGCGACGGGGCGAGGACGGGCCCGCGGTTCGCGCGAGCGCAGGGGCTTGTCCCGGCTGGAGCGGAACGCTGACTCACGTCAAAAGGCAGCAAGACGCCGCTTTTCCCAAAGCGAGCGCCTACTCCAAAGAGCCCCGCTCCGACGGTCCCGTCTGCACGCCTCCTTCGACAGCACCGCAAACATCGGCGAGCGGCGCCCGCTTCTAGCAGCTTCCGCCCGTCGAACACCGGCCCAGATTAGGAAATGTCATTCTTCTGTGACCTTTATGCTTCCAAAACTGTACAACCACCTTAATCATTTTTAACACTTTTTTTTCTTCAGAGGATTAAAAGAATAAGCAACGCTTTTTAGAAAAACAGAAGAGGACATAGCCAAAAACCTTAAACAATCATCGCATTCCTGAAGGAGAAACGCAAAAGGGAAGCTTTTTCTCCTGCAGACGAAGGAATCGGTCCAGAGCGCAGACTAATATCTTGACACAACGCATCGTCTTCGTCAGACTCAAACAGGACACGATGCCCCACTAGCATCCCCAGCCAGCGCGCACCTCCCGCTGGTAGACATTCTCTTTCAAACTGTCAACCGTGAGATAACAGCCATAGGCATCAAAACAGAACATTACACCGGCGGAAAATCAGAAACCACAGAATGTACGCAGAAGTTGAACAGAGACACAAAACACGAGGAAGCCTGTCTCCCTTCACCCACAGGAGAACCTCGCTCCCCTTCTCAGCACTGGGTGGGGGGGGGGGGTCCTACCGTAAGGTCCCACGGCCGGAGCGTGCCTGCGAAGGTGACGGTGGCCATCATCCTGGACTCGCGGTCCGGGCGCTCTCTCTCTCTCTCCCTCTCTCTCTCTCTCTATCTCCCTCTCTCCCTCTCTCTCTCGCCCCGGTCGGAGTCTCGTCTGAGCCCGTGTGCGCGGCGCGTCGCGTTTCCTCAGAGGAGCTGTCACTGCAGCTTACTACCTGCCTGAGGCCGAGCCCCTGCGCGCGGCTGTGGGAGGGGCCCACACGCCTCGCCAACTTTAAAAGCGCTCCATTAGCGCGTTACAACAGCTGTGTGTTTAAAGAGCTCAGCTAGTACAGTACAACAGCTGTGTGTTTAAAGAGCTCAGCTAGTACAGTACAACAGCTGTGTATGTTTAAAGAGCCCAACTAGTACAGTACAACAGCTGTGTATGTTTAAAGAGCTCAGCTAGTACAGTACAACAGCTGTGTGTTTAAAGAGCTCAGCTAGTACAGTACAACAGCTGTGTGTGTTTAAAGAGCTCAGCTAGTACAGTACAACAGCTGTGTACGTTTAAAGAGCTCAGCTAGTACAGTACAACAGCTGTGTACAATTAAAGAGCTCAACTAGTACAGTACAACAGCTGTGTACATTTAAAGAGCTCAACTAGTACAGTACAACAGCTGTGTATGTTTAAAGAGCTCAACTAGTACAGTACAACAGCTGTGTGTTTAAAGAGCTCAACTAGTACAGTACAACAGCTGTGTATGTTTAAAGAGCTCAACTAGTACAGTACAACAGCTGTGTACATTTAAAGAGCTCAACTAGTACAGTACAACAGCTGTGTACATTTAAAGAGCTCAGCTAGTACAGTACAACAGCTGTGTGTTTAAAGAGCTCAACTAGTACAGTACAACAGCTGTGTGTTTAAAGAGCTCAACTAGTACAGTACAACAGCTGTGTACATTTAAAGAGCTCAACTAGTACAGTACAACAGCTGTGTACATTTAAACAGCCCAACTAGTACAGTACAACAGCTGTGTATGTTTAAAGAGCTCAGCTAGTACAGTACAACAGCTGTGTACATTTAAAGAGCTCAACTAGTACAGTACAACAGCTGTGTGTTTAAAGAGCTCAGCTAGTACAGTACAACAGCTGTGTGTTTAAAGAGCTCAGCTAGTACAGTACAACAGCTGTGTGTTTAAAGAGCTCAACTAGTACAGTACAACAGCTGTGTACATTTAAAGAGCTCAATTAGTACAGTACAACAGCTGTGTACATTTAAAGAGCTCAACTAGTACGGTACTCAAATACTTTAAGATGACTTTGTACAGCACAGCGCTCGCAAGACTTTCAAAAGCACTTTACTAGTACACTACTGCACCCACATACTTTCAAAAGCACTTTACTAGTACACTACTGCACCCACATATTTTTAAAAGCACTTTACTAGTACACTACTGCAACCACATACTTTCAAAAGCACTTTACTAGTACCCTACTGCACCCACATACATTCAAAAGCACTTTACTAATACAGTGCTCACATTTTCACACAAGTGCTGAAATAGTACAGTACAGGACTGATATCATTTAAAAGCACTTAAACAGCACAGTGAGTCTCTGCCACGTGACGGAATAACGGACAATTAGCAAGTCCTGACAGACAGCCGGCCGGCTAGCTACATTCAAGTTTCAATTTCACGTCTGCTCGGTACACTGCACGGTAAAAACCACACAGTGCCAAATGAATGCTAACAGAAGCGCCGCCGCGGGATATCTGAGATCTGAAAACAAAAGAGCGTGTACTTATTGGATTTCGATACCTTTGTTCACTTCAGCTCAAGCTGCTACAAGCTGGGTGAAATTTTCCAAGGAAAAAAAGCCAAACAAGGATAATGCTGACTTACTTCCTTATAATTGCACCCTCAAGTAAAAAAATTAAAAAATTAAAAATAAAAAAAACAACAGCTGGAGTATCAAGCGATTCTCTCAGCAACATTCCAAAGGTTTACGGGCTGCCAGTGACCACAATCAGACTGTCTGTTCGGAGTTCTTCCCGGAACATTCTAGATAATCTTCTAACACCAAGGACAATGCATGCATGAAGCGCCGCGTGTCACGTTCGAACAAATCACTGCAAACAAATTTTACTTTGCTTAAAACTCACCGTTGAGTAGACGGAGGAGGTGCTGGACACGAGGGAGAGCGATGACCCGTGAACTGAAAAAAAAGAGAGAGAGAGAGAGAGAGAGAGAGAGAGAGATTAAAAAAACCCTTTTATTGGGACATTGTTTAACCACAGAAATTACTGTACTTCAAAACAAAAATAATATACAAGCAACATAAAGAGAAAAACCAATTAACAAACTAACCACAGGCAGAAAAGAGAGAAATAGCTAGAGAAAAGAGGGAGAGAGAGAGAGAGAGAGAGAGGTGAGATTCAGAAAACAGACTGGGAACTGTGAAAGAAGAGGGGGAAACCCCCAGAGCGGTGCGATGCGTGCCTTATTCAGTCAATAACAGTCTGTGAGGCGGGTGCTCGGAGCTGCGCTGTGTGCGGTTCTATCTGACGCCCCGCTCCTTCATCGCGGCCTTGGAGCGTGCCGACGAACACACAGGCCTTCCACCACAGCGCTGGCGGCAAACCCGACCGCGTGGAGTCGCTTTCTCTCCCTCACCTCCCTCCAACGCGTAAAACGCGACATGTAGCTGTCGTCATGGCAATTAGGGCGATAACTGTACGGCTCAAGTCCGGAAGATGAGGCTGTAAACTGAATACTAAACGAATGACAAATTATAAAGCGCAAACGCGAGATAACGTAGCATTTCTTTCCAAAGGTACAACAGGATTCTCTGAATACAACGCGCTGGCTCTACGTGTGCCATCCCACAATGCACTGCATGGCGTCGCCTAAGCAGAATTAGTACACCAGATGACACAAGCGCATCAAAATTGTTTGAAAAGCCAAGTTTGATGGGAATTATATTTTTTAAATATATTTCTCTCATCTGAAATAAGGTTACAAGTCGATTCAAACTGAACTTATGATTCTGTCGAGGCTGGTCAAGCCAAATAAGGAAATAACATGTCATTCAGTTTAGTGTTTCCAGAAACTTCTTCAATCCAAAACCCAGCGGCATGACAGGAACAAACCCCCAACTGCGGTTTTAAATTGTCAAGTGTTTAAAATGTCAACACTTGACATTTTAAAACGGGAAACTAATCACAAAATAATGCATTATAAAAAATAAAAAACCAATTACCTACACGCCTCAGCTGGAACGCTGCGGTCAATATGGCTGCCAGAAAATGTTTTTACTACAACTTGTGACATCACAGAAGGAACAGCACTGGCAGCTCTGCCAGAACTAGAGAACGTGGGAGAGGCAAACGACATTCCCCCCCGCCCTCCCCCCCCCCAAGAGCCCCGGGGACCTGCGTTATTTTAATGAAGAGTTTCTCATGCTAACCCGCTCCGCCAGTCGCATAAATCATGTCCTCACGGTCGTAAATGCATAGAACACTTCCACGTTGAGGAAATCTCACAAACTCAAGAGCGATAATAGATTCACTCTAGGCCATAGGCAGATACTCGTTAAGACGGGCGAAATATCATTGGACTTTTTATTGTTTTCTTTCTATCTTTCGCGTTAGCCCAGTTTCAAAATGTTTTAAAATACACTGTGCTAATTACACTTTAACAAAGCGTACGAATCAAAAAAGCTTGCGATATATAAAGCATATCGCTGCAAAACAATTCTGTCAATGAAAACCAAAGTGGCAGATTGCTTCGGAAGTTCCACGGGAAAGCAATGCATTGCGAGAACGTTTCTGGGTCAAGAGACAAAGTGAAGATATATCAGTAACGGTGGTAACCGGACCATGGAAACCTAACAAAACACAGAGTGGATGCTACTACTGGTACTCTTGTCATATTGGATAACGCTTGTTGGTCTTTTGCTTGAGAGGACTCCGGCATTGTGCTGCGCTGAGTGTCATCACGTTTCAGGAGCGGAAAGCCAGCTCTCTGTAACTGGCCCTGTAATTATATTCCCCCAAGGTGCCCGGGGACAGGGCTGAGGAGAGAGAGGGCAGGACGAGGATTTGAGCCTGAATACCTTCCCCCTCTAATAAGGGGGGGGTTTAGGTGCGCGGCTGAATCTTCTGTACTCTCGGCTGAATGAGTCCCGTTCGCCCCTGGGGGGGGGGGGGGGGGGGGGGGGGCGTTAGGAACTGATTGTTTTGGTGGGTTCGCGGGGTTCGTGAGCTGCTTCCTCGTCTGGTGATTCAGAGCACAGGGGCTGGCGTTCATCGCGGCTGCAGCGTGCGGTCAAACGGCCAAACGCCAAGTCCCGGAGGAGAGAGACGAAGGACCTACTGACACACTGATGAGAAGCCAACGGGCGTGCCAAAACGCCAATCAAACGCTGAAGGGCACGCCAACACACTTATCGAAAGCCAATGGGAACACAAAAACGCTGATTGAACACTAAGGGGCGCACCAAAACACCGATCAAAAGCTAATGGTCGCACAAAAACACTGATTGAATGCTAAAGGGTGCACCAAAACACCAACCGAAAACTAAAGGGCTAAACATTTTTTACATTACATTACATAACATTACATTATAGGCATTTAGCTGACGCTCTTATCCAGAGCGACTTACAACAGTGTAACCAAACTCAGGATCAAGTCCACTTAAGTCCATTGAACAAAATGCAGATAAAAAGCCTTTACTATGATAGCATACATTAAGGAGAAACAAGATAGTCTGAACCAAAAATTTTGACGCTATCCAGATGCCTAGCCCGGATCCTACAAACCAGCCAAACATCCACACTGTGTCCTATAGGGACTTTGTCTTTTTTCTTGAATGGAGGACTGTGTGTGTATTTAGCTTTGAGCCTAAACTGATGGGGCACTGCTTCATGAGGTCAGACCCTGACCGCGCAGCATCGTCGGAAAACAAAGAACGGCAAAAACGGGGGATGTTCCCGGCATTTACACGGCAACCCGCCCGCGTCGCCCTAAATAAACACCCCGCGGCAG
Source organism: Anguilla rostrata (assembly GCF_018555375.3). NCBI lineage: Eukaryota > Metazoa > Chordata > Actinopteri > Anguilliformes > Anguillidae > Anguilla > Anguilla rostrata. Next base: position 6,999,981 of record NC_057948.1, read on the forward strand.
GGTTTAGGTTTCCCAGGGAACCGTATTTGAATCTCAATGCTGTCCGAGCCGCAGCCGCGACCGAAACCCCACAGCCTGAAGAGCCGCCTAGCCCAGACACACAGAAATCAGCACAGCCTGAAGAGCTAACCCCACAGCCTGAAGAGCTAACCCCACAGCCTGAAGAGCTAACCCCACAGCCTGAAGAGCTAACCCCACAGCATCGAAGAGCTAGCCCCACAGCCTGAAGAGCTAACCCCACAGCCTGAAGAGCTAGCCCCACAGCCTGAAGAGCTAACCCCACAGCCTGAAGAGCTAACCCCACAGCCTGAAGAGCTAACCCCACAGCATCGAAGAGCTAGCCCCACAGCCTGAAGAGCTAACCCCACAGCCTGAAGAGCTAGCCCCACAGCCTGAAGAGCTAACCCCACAGCCTGAAGAGCTAACCCCACAGCATCGAAGAGCTAGCCCCACAGCTTGAAGAGCTAACCCCACAGCCTGAAGAGCTAACCCCACAGCCCGAAGAGCTAACCCCACAGCCTGAAGAGCTAACCCCACAGCCTGAAGAGCTAACCCCACAGCCTGAAGAGCTAACCCCACAGCGTCGAAGAGCTAACCCCACAGCCGAAGAGCTAACCCCACAGCCGAAGAGCTAGCCCCACAGCCTGAGATCAGCACAGCGTCAAAGAGCTAACCCCACAGCCTGAAGAGCTAACCCCACACCTGAAGAGCGCCTCCAGACACCAGAATCAGCACAGCCAAGAGCTAACCCCCAGCCTGAAGAGCTAACCCCACAGCCTGAAGAGCTAACCCCACAGCCTGAAGAGCTAACCCCACAGCATCGAAGAGCTAACCCCCAGCCTGAAGAGCTAACCCCACAGCCTGAAGAGCTAACACCACAGCCCGAAGAGCTAACCCCACAGCCTGAAGAGCTAACATCACAGCCCGAAGAGCTAACCGCACAGCCTGAAGAGCTAACCCCACAGCCTGAAGAGCTAACACCACAGCCCGAAGAGCTAACCGCACAGCCTGAAGAGCTAACCCCCAGCCTGAAGAGCTAACCCCACAGCCTGAAGAGCTAACCCCACAGCCCGAAGAGCTAACCCCACAGCCCGAAGAGCCGCCTGGCTCGCGCCCAGACACACAGAATTCAGCACAGCGTCGAAGAGCTAGCGGCTAAACCACATTCCTATGAAAAATCACCTGTAGATTCAACCAAGTATTAATCGGAGCTTTAACTTCAGGTACCTTATTGTGGTAAAAGTCAGTAGAAGGATACGTGTAGCTGAAGGAAATACACTTATTTTTCTAAACAATAGAGCTTCTTATTGAATATGATATGGCATAAGCGCAAATGAAAGACTCACATTATATTATATTCTACAGTGCACAATTTTGTAAGCTTGACAGAGACCCTGTTGATTTTCACTGTTGACTTGTGACACAGTTAACTGACAGGCTAACTCAGGACCGTTATGTGTTCTCCCCTGCACTGTGTGTGTGTGTAACGGGTTTTCGGGGCTCACCCTCCTCGAACCCGTCCCGGAAGGAGCCGGAGCGGCTCATGGCGCGGCCCTTGTCGTCCAGCGACATGGAGGAGTTGCGGAGGCGGGGCTCGCCGTAGGCGTCGTACGGGCCGTCCTGATTGGACAGGCTGTTGGAGCGCAGGCTGGCCAGGTTGATCTGAGCGGCCGTGGTGGGGCTGCCTGTGAGGGGGGGGCGAGGTCACACAGGACCAGTCACATGATCAGCTGACGGGTGAAGACTCCGTACGAAAAGCACGTAGCAGGAAAGGAGTACTTATCGGGGTAAGTACAGATGCACAAGACGACAAATTACACAACTTATGAATCACAAAATAATAAACACATGAACAGTAAAGCAAAAACTTATAAACTTGCTTTAAAAGTTTCAACAACATACATCAACTGGGAGGCCACTTCGCAGAGAGGGAAGCTGACGTCTCAAATGCTTGAAATGTTACGAAAAACACACCAGGTGGCAACATTAATCACGTACTGAATTACAGCAGGGAGAATGCAAGTGGCTACAAATGACATCATCGGCGTATTAAAATAAGCAGGCCCTCATCCTGAGATAAGAGACCAAGGAGGAAGCAGACATTTCAAGATGAAAGATTTACATTTGAAACAGCAAGCTCACAAGTTTTTGACTTGGAGATACTCATTTCCTCCAAAAGACATGACAGAACTGATTGGAAATGAACGTTTTGACTGGACGGGGACTTTCAGAGGGCATGTAACTAGAGAAGGGAAGGTATTTGAGGTTCTGTAGACATGCGTGAGGCGGAGGGGTGGGGTGGGGGGGGGTTGTGGGCGGAGGGGCGGGTTTACCGAGCTGGCCGAAGTTGAAGCGCGTCCCGGAGGAGGGAGAGGTGAGGCTGGACCCGGGGGAGAAGGGCGAGTTGCTGGCCGAATCCTGCAGGCCCCCCGCCGAGTGGGAGCGGAGCCACTCCTTGGCCTCCTCGTGGCTGCGCAGGTGGGGCAGGGGGGCGTACCTGCAGGGGGGGGGGGGCAAACGGGGCAGCTTACCAACAGACCACGGGCGCATGACACCCGAGAGGCACCTTTGGGGAGGGTGCGGGGGGTGCGGGGGGGAGGCAGGGTATATTTTTCACTTTGCAGAGACACACAGACACAGAGCCAACAGGGTCAAAGGTCAAAGGAACTATGCAGTTACACGTGAAGCGACAGAAGCACAATCTACGCATGATGTAGCAGGCCTCCGTTTCGAAGGCTTTCACAGTATGCAATGCATCTTGAGGCGGTTGCAATGTAAGAACAGCCGGTCCAGTGCTCAGCTCATGCGGTGATTGGATCAGGTAAGCGCCAGCCTATTCACCCGTGCACACGCAACAGGAACTCCAGAACGCTCAAGACGTCTTTTCCCAAATAATCTTTCCAGGAACCACTGATTTCCGGCTCTTTATCCCTTTAAGGTGTGACATCACAAATGCGTGATTAGAATGTTCTTAACTGAACATTCCAATGCTGATGTCACAATCACTACTGGTAATTGAAAGCAGTGGAGTTCTAGAACACTCACTTAGAATGTTTTTTTGTTTTTTTTGGGGGGGAGGGGGGTCCAAAAAACCTGCTCTTCAAATGGTTATATGTCTCTGGGGGCCAGTAGCTTAATTTCGGTTCTTCGTCTTTTGCTACCCTCATCCAATCGCGCGTAAGCCCCCCCCATGTGCGTGCGATTACGTCATACTCATGGCTGAGACATTAATACTCTTAAAATGAGCTGGAGCAGTGCCCGGTCTCAAAATCCCACAGCATTAACGCCCGGGAGAGGGGGGGGGGGTGGGAGGTTAAATCTACTGGGGCTATATCAGGCTCCCAATTCGCAGACGACACAGATTTTGTCTCAGTGCGCTGGGAGCACGTCCGGAGCGTGTTCGCTCAGAGAGCAGAGACAATGGGCTCAGCAGACCTTAAAGACACTAGGTGTCTGCTCCGCTGACCTCTTGACCCCGGTGTTTGCCCTGTGTCAACCTGAAGCGCTTTTGCGTTAAGCCCCTCCCCCTCGGCACAGTCCCAGCTCAAGCCCGGCCCACGGGAGCCCACAGGAGTCTGCTGGTCTGGGAACCTTACCCGCCCAGCCAAACACGCCCTTCTCCAGCGAGAAACCCAAAGCCGTTCCCAGCCTCGATATTCAAATACGAGTTTTTCCCCTCGAACCCCTTTACCTTTAAAAATTAGAATGGCACGGAAGTTCCCACAGCCAAAGCGCGGAGCGAACGGAGCAAACAAGCCAACACAGACCAGACGGCAGCAGCAACAGAAGAGTAACAGACAGCAACAGCGACAGGACAGAAGCGAGGTGCCGAAAACAAACGTGCATGTTAGCGTGTGCGTGCTGCTCGAGCTACACACATCGCACAGTGACAGGTGGCGGTGCACCTGGGGTCCCCAGACACAAACCGGTGAAAGGGCCGCAAAATGGAAAGCTGCTAGCAGGCCGTGGAACATGAACTAGTACAGCCGTGGAACATAAACCAGTGAACAGGCCGTGGAACATAAACCGGCGAACAGGCCGTGGAACATAAACCGGTGAACAGGCCATGGAACATAAACCGGCGAACAGGCCGTGGAACATAAACCGGCGAACAGGCCGTGGAACATAAACCAGTGACAGGCCGTGGAACATAAACCAGCGAACAGGCCGTGGAACATAAACTAGTGACAGGCCGTGAAACATAAACTAGTGACAGGCCGTGGAACATAAACCGGTGAACAGGCCGTGGAACATAAACCAGCGAACAGGCCGTGGAACATAAACTAGTGACAGGCCGTGGAACATAAACCAGCGAACAGGCTGTGGAACATAAACCAGCGAACAGGCCGTGGAATGTAAACTAGTGACAGGCCGTGGAACATAAACCAGCGAACAGGCCGTGGAACATAAACCAGCGAACAGGCCGTGGAACATAAACTAGTGAACAGGCCAAGTGACACAAACCGAAGAAAGCAAGAAAAGGTGCGGACGGCGAAGAGAGCGTGCACAGACGAGTGGAGAGAAAGAGAGAGAGAAAGAGAGAGCCCTGAAGAGCACAGCCAAGGAGGGAGGGGTAAAGCTGGAAGCCCCGGTACCTGAATCCCTTCTTGGGCAGGGTGTTGCGATCGAGACGAAGGTCGCTGTGGGCGGGTCAGAAAGAGGCATTTCAGAGGACAGGGGAAGGTGGGGGGGGGGGGGGGTGTGACACAAAAGTTGAAACGAGATCCCCCGAACCACCGACCCCCGTTCCACCCCCAGTGATTTTCAACAGGGGGTCTTCAAGCTACTGTAGGGGGTCCCTGGCCAGACTTGATATACAGTGACTATATATAGATTAGGAAAAACACTTTAAAATATCAAGCCCTTTTTTTAACTTATGGTGGGGGGGGGGTTCCCATGGATGTTTTGAGCTTGGGTGGGGGGGGGGGGGAGGGGGGTCCCTGGATCAAAAAAAGGTTGGAAACCCACTGATTTAAGAAACAGAGAAAAACGCAAAACACGAATCCCAGCAAATTTTTAAATGACCAGAGAGGCTCTAAAGAGAACTTGGCGGGCTGCGTTATTCTTTTGGGTGCTCCTGTGCAGACAGTTGCCGCGGCGATCGGTAAAGCAAGACAATTACATGAAGCTTACGAGCTTTCCCGCACAATTACTGCATGACAGGCACACGCAGAACCAGGTTTCTAAATATGAGATTAGCGTCTAATGTGACGATTTGATTTGCGATTGGCGGGCATCCACACTAATTTGTCGCAAAGCGCAGCGTTAGTCATCAGGGAACTCCCTTATTGGCTGAGGGAGAGGTCGAACGTGCCAGGTATCTCGGCTCAGCGGCTAACACCTGGTTAAACCAGGCGGGTAATGGCAGAGAGATGAAATGGAGTGGATTGATGTTTAAAAGGCCCCTGTACTTGGGGGGGGGGGGTGCTGGGTTCAAGGACAGTCCTAAGGGGGGGGGCGCTGGTACCTGTTGCGGGAAGCTTTGGAACACAAATGAGAACCTGATGACAGGACAACGGTGACCCAGCCAAAGCAGAGCTGTGCATGCGACAGGAGCAGATAACAAGCAGTGACCTCGCTGTACCAGCAAACCCAGCACACGAGTAAACACACACACACACACACACACAGGGCTCTCTGCCTGCGGAGACAGGTGCACAGACAGGTGTCCCAAACACACACACACAAGCGCACGCACAAATGCACACACATGCACGCGCACATATACGCACACACACACACACACACACAAATGCACGCGCAGACATGCACGCACACACAGACACTACACTAATACACACACACACACCCACAAACGTATATACATATACGCACACACACACACACACAAACGCACGCGCAGACATGCACGCACACACGGACACTACACTAATACACACACACACACACACACAAACGTATATACATATACACGCACACACACACACACACTCTACACTAACACACACACACTACACTAATGCACACATATTACACTAACACACACACACACTAGACTAATAACAAACACACATACACACACACACTTGCATACACGAACACACACATGCACGCACACACTTGCATGCATACACAAACACACACAGACATAAACATGCACACACTCGAACACCAGCCACCTGCTGCAAGGCTACATGAATAGGCTGCACAGGCTGCCGTTGAGTGCGATGCACCCACATCGACTTCACTGTTGTGGGAAAACAACAGCAGCTGCTCCAGAAAAACGAACAGAAACAACACACACACACACGCGTGCGTACACACACACACACGACACTAACACACCCCACACACACACACACACGCACGCTGTAACAGCTGCTCCGCTGCAAGGTCTTCTGAAGACCAAACAGGTTTTTCCACACGTGACAAACCACTCCAATCAGTTGATAACGCTGATTATTTTCCACAGATTTCGTGCACGCAAGCCGCACCGAAAGAGCCTCGCCAGCCCCGTTTGACCTATCCCTCGGCAAGATGGCTTCCTCAATGGAAAACATAAGCCAGTCCAGTCCAGTCCAGTCCAGTCCAGTCCGATTAAAACCAAACTGGACCTTGCAGGAGACAAACTCAATTCCCAGCCGCAATATCAGACTGGGCCAGCAGGTGGCGACGCGGCGGTTTGGGAGCGCGACGCACGGCACCGCAGGAGACAACGCTCAGCCCGGCACGCCACTCCACACGACGACACAACACAGGAAGCCGCGTTTTTTTTTAAAACAATTTTCCCGTCGCTACGGCGCCAGGTGCAGCAAGCAACCCCGCGAGACGGAGACGCGTTTTACCTGTCCTGTTTCCGTGGTAACGTGTTTCGGGCGAATTTGGGACTGGCGGAAGGGGAAGAGAGGGGACTGCAGAGGTGGGGTGGGGAGGGGAGGGGTTGGGGGGAGGGGGGGGTAAGGGTAGACACAACACAGAGAGAATTAGTCAAGATAGGGGAGAGGAAGGGAGAGGTCAGACAGCAAGACAGAAACCCCCCCACTACATTCCACCGAGCACCTTCAGAAACCCCAAGACAGACGCCAGAGCTCCCACCAACACCAGCCTTTCACACTGCGTATAAAAACACCGAGCCAGTTTTATGCAAAATAAGAAACAGGGGAGAGAAAGAAAAAAAAAAGAGAAGCAGAAATTTAGAAAGATTTCATTTGAAAAATTTGTTCAGATTTTGCATGCCCCCTCCCATCATCAGAAGCGGTTTCCTTCCTGGCTCGTGTTTATAAAAATACCTAAAAATTATGTCTCGCTAAACACGTCGATAACTCATTACCGCCGTATGGAAACTATGTCGAGTTACAGCCGTTTCCTGGAGCAAAGAACTGGTTCTGGATGCATAGATTAGTCAGACCGGCGGGTTTATTGTTCAGCTTATCCTTTTTGCTGTCGATCTTATCGCTGTTTTATCGAGCTCTGTTCTCAGTGTTACTCCTCACTGTTATTTACAGCAGGACTGACTCTGGCACCAACAGAACACACGTATCTGCTTTCCAGATGTAACTAATAGATGAATGTAATGCAGTCTAATCTAATTAGAGCAACTCCAGACACCCGGCTCCGTAACGTCCACCAGACCCCCCCCTCCACCTGCAGTCGCCGTCTCTCGCTCTCTCTCACCTCTCCGACATGCCCGTCCTGACGCTGCCCGTCCTGGCGAAGGCGGAGGCGGAGGCGGGGGGGGTGGGGTCGTCCCTGCTGGCGCCGTGGCAACCGGGCCCGCCGCTGCTCATGGAAACGTCGATGGACTCGCAGCTGGTGTGCAGGCTGCTGACGGAGGGGAAGGCCGCGCCCTCCTTGCTGAGGGCGGAGGACGTGCTGAGGGTGGTGCCCCACGTCAGGCTGTTGGAGGGCGCCGAGTAGGCCGAGCCGGGGCTGGAGGCCGGCGGGGAGTGGGAGGGCTCGCCCGAGGGCGAGTCCGGCGCCCCCTGCTGGCCCATGGTGGCGTGGGGGTTGGAGATGACCGTGGAGTTCTTCGTGCTCTCCGCGGTGGTGACCGGGGCCTGCTTGCCGGGCTTGACCCCGAAGAGCCTGCAATGGGGACAGGAAGTGAGAGTGGGAGGACAGGAAGTGAGAGTGGGGAGGACAGGAAGTGAGAGGGGAGGGGACAGGAAGTGAGTGTGGGGGACAGGAAGTGAGAGGGAGGGGACAGGAAGTGAGAGTGAGGGGACAGGAAGTGAGTGTGGGGGCCAGGAAGTGAGAGGGGAGGGGACAGGAAGTGAGAGTGAGGGGATAGGAAGTGAGAGTGGGGGGCCAGGAAGTGAGAGGGGAGGGGACAGGAAGCAGGAGCCAGGGGACAGGAAGTAAGATGGAGGGGACAGGAAGTGAGAGTGGGGGGACAGGAAGTGAAAGTGAGGGGACAGGAAGTGAGAGGGAGAGAACATTTTTTCAGCCATCCAGTTCAAAGAAAGCATAAAAAAGGGAATGTCTTCATTTCCACTGGTATTTTTTTTTTTACAGTGTTCAGTCAGCATTCCTCTGTTACAGCAAATAGACAAAAAACAGAACAGAGGGCAAAGAGAAGACAAGCAACACAAAGGAATTTAAGCTTGGCACGTTGCGAAACGAGGGCAGAACATGCTCTCTCAGATCCTTCATGGTGATGACGATTAGACATTTGTTTCTCATGCTCTCGTGCATATTTTATCAGCGCCCAAAAGTTTCAAGTTAAATAAAAACAGCATGTTTTTTTTAATAGAATTTTTTTTTTTTTTTTTAAACAAAGGCCCCGCTTCTTAATAAAATCCAAAAGACAAACGAGCAAAGAGCTAACGATCCAATTTACTCGCGTCTGAGTGCCCTTGTCGGCACTAACACAAACACAGGAGCAGGCTAATCGGTCGCGGCTAATAAAAAAACGCCTGCGAGGTCTCCCACGTCTTTGAACCAACCGACTAACGTTTGAACTCAATCTGGGCCGTTTCAAACAGCACCAACGAGGCAAAACGCAGTTCAAACAGCACGAGAAGCCTTTCACGAGACCCACGCACCCGACCACCCCGAGCGGGTCCCTCTCCCTGCTCCCCGGACGTGCCTGACATTTTTGTCGCGTTGCGTCACGAGCGTAAGCGCGGCACGGCGACGCCGTGACCTCAGTCTGAGGCCAAGTCCGAGAGCCTGTGCCAAGAGCCCCCCCTCGTCTGAATAAGAATGTGCCAGCGGGACCTGTGGGCCGAGCCTTCACTGCTCTACACTTTGTTGTACATTGCTCTGGATAAGAGCATCTGCCAAATACCTGTAATGTAATGTAATGCTTCAGGGTGTGACATCACAAATATGAGGTTAGAATGTTCTTGACCGAACATTCCGGCGCTGATGTCACAATCATTACCGGTAACCGATAGCTATGGAGTTTTAGAAACACTGAGTGACAGGAGAATTTCGAAAAGAAATTCTGAAAAAAAAAAAACTACTCTTCAAAGGGTTGCGGCTGCGATATTCAAATCTGGCCCTCGGGGCCAATAGCGCTGCTGGTCCTCGTTCCTCCCCTCCAATCAGGGACTGACTGAAACCTGACACACCAGGTGTGTGAAATCTCTGACCAATCAGAGACAAGACCAGACTGCAGACCATCAGACAGGAGAGAAAACCAGCAATACTGCCGACCGGATTCGAGTATCTCGGGTTTAATGAAGGTTGAGCTGATTGGTGGAGGGGTGGAGGGGGCGGGGCTTACCTGCGTAGAGAGGGGGACGACACGTCGGGGTACTTGGCCCCCTGCTGCCTCCCGCCCTGCGGGGCGGCGACAGCGGCGGCCCCCCCGGCCTTGGCCTGGCCGCCGCCCTCCGCGTCCGAGGACACGCCCTTCTCGCGGTCGGTCTGGTTGGGCGCGGCGACGGCGGCGGCCCTGCCGGGGGCCGGCTCGCGGGCCTTGGGCGGCGGGGGGAGGAGGGCGGTCGGCTTGCCGCCGAGGCCGGACTCGATGCTGCTGGTGGACGAGCGGTTGCCGCCGCCGCCGTAGCGGGCCCCGCCCGAGCGGCTGGGCCGCGGCAGGCTGCGGTACTGCAGGTTGCCGCGGGCGATGGCGGGGAGGAGGCAGCCGTCGTCCTGGGCGTCCATGCTGGCCTTGCGGCCGCCGGGCCGCCCGCCGGCCGACCTGGGCACCTTGCCCAGGGTGGCCGAGCCGCCGGCGACGACGGCGGTCCCGCCGGCGCTGAAGGTCGTCGTGGCGACCGGCTGCTTCTTGAAGCCGAAGGTGCTGGTGGGGGCGCGGGGCGCGCTGGGGGGGGGCTTCTTGGCCTCGTCCCCGCTGCTCCGCCCCGCGTCCGAGGGGGAGCGCTGGACGCCGGGGGGCTTGGGCGAGAGACGGCCCTTCTCACACACCTTGGCGTCGTCCGTTTTCCCTGCCGGGGAGACCGAGCACAGCGTTAAACAGGGGCCGCAGAGCTACACTACACATTACAGCGCTAACCAGCAGCGACTTCCAGCAACTTTACATAGCTTTTCACATTGTACATTTATACAGCCCGGATATAACTGAAGCATTCTACAGTACCTTGTCGGTCAAGAGTCGTTCCTACCGGGAACGAACCGACCTTTCACAGCCAGTTCTACACGTCACCGTACGGCTGACACACACACACACACACACACACACTCGTGCGCGCATACACACACACACACACACACACCTTCTCCCTGTTATACAGATTTACACCGTCTCCAGCTTTTGTCACAATTAAAACAATGGCAAAAAATAATAATACAGCACAGTAGCATACAACATTAACATTTTTATTCCCAGTTCTTCGTCTGGCAAAGAGTGTTTGCTAAATATCTCAACTTAAAGGTAAAAGTGCTTTGTTCACGCTCCTCAGTACGAACTGCGAAGTAACGGAAGAATCCTATATGTTCAACAAAACACAGGGGTGTCAATTTTCTAGATATTTGCCAAATTAATTCAGGAAGTGCTGATTTTCAGGTCCTAAATGGTTGATGGCGGTGGTGGGGGGGGTCCGTTTAGGATACGCACCTGCCCCGTGGGTCTTGAGCGCGCCGGTTCCCGCGGCGACGGGCACCTTGGCGCGGGGCGCGGAGGCGCCCACCTGGGCCGTCGCGCCCCGCCTCCAGGAGCCCGTGTGGGAGGCGGCGGGGGCGCGGCGGGGGGGGCCCGAGGCGCTCTTGTCCGACTCGTCCGAGACGTCCGACGGGTTCCTCCGCCATCGCGAGCCCGGCTCCGTCCGGACGCCGCTGTCCGAGCCGCCGTCCGACCGCTTCACCTCGTCGCCCGACCAGGCCGAGCCGCGCTCCGCCGCCGAGTGCTTCTCCGCGTCCGTCTGGGGCTGGAGGGGGGGGATGGGGACACAGGCACGGAGGAGGTTCGGTCACAGGGAGCTCTCGAACATTGAGAGATAGACAGACAGGCAGGCCTGAAAAAACTGCTGGCAGTTATAAATCCAGACATATTACATTACATTACAGGCATTTAGCAGACGCTCTTATCCAGAGCGACTTACACAACTTTTACATAGCATTTTTACATTGTATCCATTTATACAGCTGGATATATACTGAAGCAATGCAGGTTAAGTACCTTGCTCAAGGGCACAACGGCAGTGTCCTTACCCGGGAATCGAACCTGCGACCTTTCGGTTACAAGCCCAGTTCCTTACCCACTGTGCTACACTCCGTCCGTATATATATCTTTCAGTGAATGGACACAGTGTTGTCAATGAGGGGACACTTGTCAGTGTATAGCATAGAAGCGAATGGGTCTCACTCATGAATAATGCGTGCGATCACATTTTAGCATACACTGTGTGTAAGAACATTTTGGCATTCATCATTTGTTTTCTTATCTGTATTTGCTCGTGGTTGTTTCCTTATGCAAATCACATGACCCGGATTCTGCATGAAATTTACAAACAGTCAGCGTTCGTCATCTCTCGTGCCTGAGCTGTGCGCAGAAACAAAGGTCTGCGCGCGTGTCACGAATCCCGTATTTGTTTTTCGTTGGAACGCTTTTTAAGAACAAAAGTAAGAGCAATTTAATGTGAACGAGGCCCGAAAATTTACCCTAGGGGAAAATGGAGAGAGCCAAGGACAGAGTTGTCAATGCATGGACCAGCTAGCCAGATCTAGCAGTGTGAGATAGGGATCCACAGGGAGCTCAAGCCTAGGACCGTCTCTGTGTTGGATACTCTTCTGTTTGTAGGTAGATCTATTGAGCAGAGATTTGAAAATCTACTGCAACGCAATCTACGACCTGGAAGGAAGTGTCCGACCAAGTATTCAACCAGAGCTTACAATCACTGCCATTTTGCTTTGTTTAGTGTACGCAAACAAAACATGCTGAAATGCTAAATCTAAAACTAAAGCTGGAACGCAAACTAAACCAACGAGCACACTCTGAAAACTAGCTAAACCTACATTGGAAAGTGGAACTTAAACTAAAATAGAAGTAAAAACAAAGTTTAAAACACAAAACCCCAATAGCCTTGGTCAGCACTCACACTCATATTTTGTGAACTTGGTACCCGGTTACTGAGGAGGCAGTTTGAATAAAAACGGTAAAATCCTCCGTCAGCCTGTTTTGTCGGCTGTGTTTCCCCCAAACGGAGCGCCCGTTCTGCACTACACCGGGGCAAGGTCCAGCGCCGGCCGGGTTTCCGGGACACCGTCCAAAACCCTCGCCGACCTCGGCTTCGGCCTGCCGGCTTTCCCACAACGGGAACCGGAACATTCCGGGTTCCGGTAAAACATTAATAACTGTGGATGAAGCCTTCTGTCCGGCACCCATGTTTTATTTTTATTTTATTTTTTTGGCTGGACAGTGGGGCCAGCCCTACAAACGCGAATGTCTGTGACTGAGTGACTGAGTGACTGAGTGAGTTATGAAGTTACACCATTGGTCGGCCGGATCACGTGTGTTAGGTCCAGCCGTATACTAGATTTCCTAGTCTTGTTCTTCCTTCTCGGTCTGAGGTATGTGGCTGAATTCGAGCGCAAACGTTTGAAAATCCGGTAAAGACTAACTAAGCTAAGCCTGGGGTACAGTGTGAAACGGTATAAAAAAGGAATCCGGCCACAGACATGCTATTCATTCTTTAGGAGCCTGAGTTACTGACCCTAAATGAAATAAAGGGACAATTAGGGCGGGGCAGAAAGGGCTCATGAATAAATAATGAAGTCTGGTCTCCTGAGACGGGGCATTGGCCAGACACATTAAACTTAGTCAGCAAAACCAGGGGGCGAACGGATGGGCGAGACCGGCAGAAACCGGACTGTGAACTTAATGATCTTTGCACAGTGCCAGAAGGTCTTTAATGTTCACGGTGATTCAACGCCTCGGTCTGACAGTCTCTCCTCTGAAACCGTCATTGTGTCCTCGATTCTCTGAATCAGTCTTAAAACCTTGTGTTTCTCATAACACAATCTTCTGGTTTTGCTCACAGGCTCATAAAAAATGACTTTTTAAAACAATAATGCTGGCTCCAAAAAAATGTAAGACCTTCCGGAACACCGTTATCGGCTATTAAACACGCAACTGTAATCTCCTGTGTGAAAGTGGGCGAGGAAAGAACTTCTATAAAAGGCAACGTTGTTTCAGACTCAGGCTAAAAAAAAGGGTGCTTTGTTGAGATTCTTGGCTGTAAATGCTCATTTGTTACCGTTTAAGTCACTCTTTGGCACCGGGGGAAATTAGGGTCCGAGGGACCTTCACGGAACGGGAGAAAAACGACGCGGAAAATGCGTTCGCATTTCTTTCTCGATCCTGATTGGGTACGGAGGGAGCCGACGGCCAACTCTGAAGTGGTTGCCCGAGCCAACTGTGAGCATGCATCCTGCAGTCCTGCGTAACAAGCGCGGCCTTGGCCAGGCCTGAGTGCCCTGAGACACCATAGTGCTGAAGGGTTGCCCTATGAGGCTGTTACAGTCCTTTATGGCTGCCCTATAGGTTCTCGTAGGCCCTAAAGGGGCCCTATAGGTTATATATATATATATTTATAAATATTTTGTTGCAGTACAAATAGTTATTATTTTAGGTTAACATTGCACATATATATTTTAAACGGGCCTCTGGGTGCCTTCTGGGTGATGCTGAATTTTCGTTTTCCTGACAGTAACACTGAGGTTCTCCACTACCGTACGATCCACCACTGCTCGATTCACCGCAAAATGGCCTCCGTGACTCATCCTATCAAAGGCTTCGCCCCGCGGGAGGGGGGAACCCACAGACGGCCGGATCACGGGGGGGAAGGGGGGGGGGGGCCCGTTTAGCCACGCAGCGGCTTTACATCAAAACGCATCAGTTCCAGGTGTGGCTCGCGATAAAAAAAAATCTCTCTCTTAATGATAACCAGGAATGCCTCCTCTAGAAATGTCTATGCTATCGTTCTAGCTGAAGGCCTATATATACACTCCATATATGGTGTTGCGTGAGCGTCTGGTTAAAAGGCGGGAAAGTGCTCCCTGCTTCCATGTCATGACGCACACTACAAAAACTGCGCTCTAGGACTTGGTCTGAGCAGGAGAATAAACTTTATTTCTCCAGTGAACGCTGCTGCAGTCTTAAGCAGTACTGACATCTGATTGGCTGGCTTCTCGACTTTGGTCTGTCCACGCCCTAAAAACCATCTAACGGGGGTAATTACCAGAAATACTAAATTCACACAGTTTAAATTAGCAGCCAACCCTCCTCCAGCATCTGTTTCAAGTGTGTATATCTCTGTTGAATTTCCAGTTCCTACACTTAAAAAGGCATAGATTAAGACAGTAAGAGAAACGTCTAAACTGCGTATAGGGTTTATATCTATAACAATAACATCAGTTATTGTTCAGTATTCTTCCAGCGTACAAGTTTAAGTGTACCAAGTTGTACTTCATATAATTACATTAACTATACATATATAATCACTTATGTATTACTGGAATGAGTAGAACTTGCAAACCTGACAGCATTTATGGCAAATGGCAAGAATTTGGAAAATAACCCAAGAAAAAGATTAGCGGGGTAACTGAGAGCAAGCTGAGTCAATAACCTTTACAAGGTTAGAGCACCAATTTAGTCAGGAAAATGCTCTGTTCTGTTCTGTTCCGTTATATGTTATGGTATGTTATATTGTTATGGTACGCTATGCTATGCTATGTTATGGTATGTTATATTGTTATGGTACGCTATGCTATGCTATGCTATGTTATGGTATGTTATATTGTTATGGTACGCTATGCTATGCTATGCTATGTTATGGTATGTTATATTGTTATGGTACGCTATGCTATGCTATGCTATGTTATGTTATGTTATATTGTTATGGTATCGCTATGCTATGCTATGCTATGTTATGGTTATGTTAATGTTGATTGCAGCGCCGGCACGCTGATGCTATGGAGGTAGTGTAAGTCCTGATCCGTTGCGTGCCGCCCGCGGCACGTAGCTGACGAGGGCTTTTCCTCCGGATGGTCCGGCCGCTGTCCAGAACTGCCCCGGGGTGGGAGACACGCTCGGGTCGATGCCGAGCTGGCGGGACCCGGCAGTGCGTTTTGGGTGGGGGACGTGAGGACTTGGTTTCATGGCCGTCGATGGACGCTGATCCGTATAGGGAGTGTGTCGTGACGGAGTGTGCCACTGGGAGATGGGTGTAACAGAAGGTCGCAGGTCGATTCGTGGTAGAGACACTGCATTTCTTGGGGTGCACCTCCCAGTGATTTTCCCTGAGGTGTGGTCGTTGGAAAGCTGTGTGTCAGTGCTCGGAAGCCTGTTACTTAATATGTATTTTACTTTAACGGACCTGTGTTTTGTAGTTGTTAAAAGCATCTGGGCGGCAGTCTAGTATAATGGGTAAGGTCACAGGTTCAATTTCCGTTTGGGGCCAGCTGTATAAATGGATGCAATGTAAATGCTACGTAAATGTTCTGTAAGTTGCTCTGGATAAGCGTAATAAGGATAAGAGTGCGAGCTTAATGTTTGCCAGATGAATGTAATGCGATATTCCCATCATGCCTGTGGTGTCGGATCCCGCCCTGTTTCTCTCAGGCCCCGGCCTGGCCGGGCGGCGCAGTTTCTCGAACCGCAAGGCCCGTCGCCTCACCTGACCCAACCACCAAACCTTTTCTCGTCTATTACTCCTCAAAGCTATTTTTTAAAAATGTTTTTACGTACGCGAAGCTACACACATCAGGGTTTCCGACTGCCTCTGCGCAGTTAAGTCGGTCGGAAAAAAAGCCGCCTTTCGAGAACGTCCCGTCGTTGCGGCGCTACGCAGAAAATAACCTAGCGTCCCCGTTAGCCGCCGGATCGGCCGAACGCTAGGCCGCATCTGACTCGAAGGCGATCTCGCCGAATAACTTGCGGGACGGTTAAATATACACCGCCGCTCGAGATAATCGCAGGTCCGACGTGACCGATATCTGGCTTTCTTTCCTTGCAAACGAGGCGAGCGGCTCGCGCTCGGTGGACAAAAAAAACGGCGCGTTAGCGCGCGGCGGAGCGGGGCGTGTGAAGGAACGCCTCGGGCAGCAGGCGCCAGGACGGACGTTAGCGGGAACGGAGCAGGTCTCGGCGGCCCGGCGCTGCGTTGCGTTCGGACCGACGTCGGCCTTTAGGAAACCGGAGCCGCCGCGGCTAGCCGGTTTAGCCAGGCTACGCGCGCCGCGCGGACGACGCGCGTAGGCTGAGCTCCTCGGTCGCCTCTCGACGCGTCGGAACGCGGCCGGACTAGAGAACATCGCGAGTCTGAGAAACGATTAGGAGAGAAGATCCACGTTGATTTCAATACCTATGTCTGCCAGGAAATGGAAACGTATTGAGAGGGAACACGTTTCCCACACTGGGGGTAGAAGTCCTTTTCATAACACGTTCTAATGAGAGGAGAGAGAAATTGCAGGAACACCACTTTGCCTCGAAAATATAAAAAATAAACTGAAAGGGTCGCGTGGAGGAAGACACTGTCCGGGGCCACGGTCCTTGGGGTAAGCAGGAACAATGACCGGCCGTCAACGGTCTTCGTGCGGTCGCTCTTCCTGACATCGCTCAGAACGAGTGGCCCTCGGCTATCACTGCGTACACCGGCGACCAGACGGTGACATCATACGCGCCCCAGGCAACGGCCTCTCCGTCTGTCACCGCGGGGATCTCCCAGCCCCCAAAAACCGCAGACAGGGGGGGCACAACAGTGACATCACGCCACCCCTTCTTCTGTTACAGTTTGGGGGGGCGAGGATGGGGGGGGTTACACATCGCTGGTGCCACGACTCACTGAACTGGCATTTTAACCCTTTTAAGAATAGGTTTTACTGGAATGTTCTGTCAAAATTCTAAAAGACCGTGTTCTAGAACTCTACTGCTTTCAGTTACCAGTAGTGATTGTGACATCAGCATTAGAATGTTCAGTTAGAAACATTCTAATCACATATCTGTGACATCACACCATAAAGGGATAAGGGACCCCATTGTCCGGTCTCTCTCACCTCACGCAGGTCTGGTTGAGAGACGAACAAGTGCTTAGGGAATCACACCCCCTCTCTCCCCCCCCCCCGTTCTCCGTCCCCCATCCTCAAACGCGGGATTGCCGCAGAACGGTGGTTTGCGTCCGAGGCAGGAAGTCCCCCGCCCCGTCAACAGGGTCCTCAAGAGGGAGGACGTGACTGGTTACGGAGAAGCCGCGACCGATTAGTTTATCCGGCAATCGATTCGTTCCGGAACGCTCTGCACCTTCCCTGTGACACGACAGCTGTTGAAGCTATGAACCCCTACGACAGCAAAAGGATACCTGTACTTCGGAAAGGCTTTTCGTCCAAAAAGCCTGACTTTAAAATAAAAAAACAGTAGTTAAATTAATTTAATATGGATTGTTTTTTTTTTTTTTGTTTTTTTTTAAACATACAGATGGTTGCGTGGTTTGTCGTGCCTGTCATCTAAAAATAAGCGAGCGTTTTGGCCCTGGAAAAGACGGATGTTGGCCGCGAAATTCATCAGCCTCAGGCAAAGGCTCAGCCTTCTTCCAGGCGCGTCTGCGAAAGCTCACACAAAGTGCTGCTTTGATTGGGAGAAGTTCTCTCGGACTGAGCGCAGCCACTCCGCGTCCAAAACAAACGGGCACGAACACCGATAACCGCTAAGACAAACAAAACCCCATTCACAGCTTTACAGACGGACCATTCACAAGCCAGCAGGAAAGTACAGGAAAGTACCCAGGTGCATTAACTGTCTTAACTACTGCTTGTATTTTTTTCCATAGACTGCGTTGTTGCCGTTCTCGTTGTTAGTGTTAATCAGTTTTACCTTCAGGGTCCAAGTTGATGCGGTTGTTCCCTGCACTTGGACCGGTACTTCTCTCTAGGGGTTTCGTCATACTTGTTCCTGGTTATGGTTATACACTTTGTTGTACGTCGCTCTGGATAAGAGCGTCTGCCAAATGCCTGTAATGTAATGTAATGTACCCGGACCGTCCAGCCTAACAGCCCGACGGCAGGTCCTGCAGCGAGTTCGCGAAAGAGACATTCGGCAAACGGGGAGGAGGGAGTTTCACAGAGGGAAAGAGGAACTGAACTGACCCCTAGCTGCCTTCCCGACGGACGCGCGTCGGCCCGACCGAAGTCGCCATGGGGAAAGTCGGGCGAGAAGCAGAGCTCTTCTACGGGGTCCTGAGCTCTGCGCAAGCCGAACGCCCGCGGGGGGGGGTAGCTCAGATCCTGGAGCTCAGCCGAATTTCAGGAGGTTGGTGGACAGTCCCCCTCTGTTACAGTACAGGGTGCTGAGTCAGTGACTCTCCTCCCCTTTACCTTTGCTCTCTCCCCTTCTCTCTCTCTCTGCTTCTCTCTCACTCTCTTTCTGTCTGTCTCGCTCACCATCCCAAACTCACCCCCTTCTCTCTCTCCTTCCCTCTCACCCTTCAGTCTCTCACTGTTGTTTCTCCCTTTCTCTCTCTCCCTTCTCTCTCTCTCCCTTCCTCTCTCACCCTTCTCTCTCTCTCTCTCTGTTTCTTCTGGTTTTCAGTCTCTCTTTCTCACTATCTCTCTCTCTCTCCCTTCCTCTCTCACCCCTCTCTCTCTCTCTCAGTCTCTTCCAGTTTTCTGTCTCTCTTTCTCACTCTCTCTCTCTCTCCCCCTTCTCTGTTCCTCATACAACACTGAATATAGCTGCTGTAGGGGCGGGTACAAATCACAGAGTGGCCTCCACTTTTGGTTGGAGGGAGTAGTTTGCTTCCTCATTAGGGGGGGGGTTGCTATGACAACAACTAGCAGGCTTGCTCTCATTGTCTGACGACAGGAGACCCATTACAGAAGAGATACGTTGTCATTTGCATCCCTTGGAGAGCAGTCACCTGCACACTTCTGAATGGGACCAGATACACTTTTACAGCCCGGACCCCGTGTTTCTCTGTTCAGTACTTAACGGATTGGGGTCCGACTGGTAGGGGTAATGCCTGCTTGCATCACGGGGTCGAACGGTGCTTTTTTGGCTGGGGGGGGGAGGGGAGAACGTGTACTCGTGCTCACTGATCTGCAAAAAAGATTGTGACCGGGGCTTGACAATGGAGTTTCATGCAGGAGCGGTGTTGGGTGGGGGGGGGGGGGTTGGGGGGGTTAAATATTTGCTTATGCTAATTGCATCCGGTGGGATGGGCTTATCGCGTGAGCTGAAGAGTGTTTGCTAAGCCAACAGGCCCGGGGGCCACGCGGGCGAGCGACTTCCTTTACCAATCCGACTTCTGCGTTCCAGAAAAGCCTGTTTCCTGCGACCGCCTCGACTAAAAAGGATTTTTAAATTTTTTTTTTTTGGAAGGTCAGAGGTCGGGGTCAAAACCCAACCTTTATCGAACCCTTTGATGAGTAGGTATTCTGGAATGTTTTTTTGAAAATTCCAAGCCAGTGTTCTAGAACTCCATCGCTTTCAATTGCCAGTAGCGATTGTGACATCAGAATTAGAATGCTCAGTTAAGAACATTCTAATCACGTATTTGTGACATCACATCTTACACACTTAAAGGAGAGTAGGGGGAACTGAATGATGGGAATTACTCCAGAGACTGAGTTGAAAGCTAAAGCTTCAGCCTTCCCAGTAGCACCAGAGAAAACCCAGTCTTAAAATTCCTTCACACACAGTCCATGCTTTCTTTACTATGAATATCACTAATGTGAAGAGTGAGAGCAAAAACTGTGATAACTGAGTGTGTTATGCTCAGAAGATTCATCAATAATGCCATCAAAATCCAAACAAGTTGTTTCCTTGAATGAATGATATAGTTGAACAGCACTCTTTCACTCTCTCAGACACACACACACACACACACACTCACAAAGAGACAGGTGCACAGACACATACGCTCAGGCATACACGCACACACACACACACTACCAGCAATTTCACAGCAACACCTCTCTCTCTCCCAAAACTCTCGTGATCTTCCCCCCTAAAACGAAGCGTTGTCTCGGGACTTTGTCCGGGAGAGAACAGCCCTTGCTGTTGCTCCAGACGGCTGACTCGGGTTCGAATGAGCGCGCTCACTCAATGCCCCACACACAGCTGCTCACTGGAGCAATGCTGGTCTTATCAGCCGCATTCCCTGTGAAATTCCTACCAGTCACCACAGTAAACCTGAGTTACCAAGGAAACACACCACAACCACGTCTTCCCACATTAACCCTGCTGCGTATACACACATCCACATATTCTACACTGCTCAACTATAATAGCTATACACACATCCACTTATTCTACACTGCTCAACTATAAAGGCTATTTCACAATTCAAAGTGCTTGGTGCACTCAATGAAAATGAACCACCTATTTAGAAACAGATAGAAAACTCAAGTGTCTAAATACAAATAAAAGGTAAATAATACTGAAATCTAAATCTGAAATCGAGTAACCAATGAAAAAACACCTGGATTTGTTGAAAGAAACATGCGTGGAATTTAACGACGTGGACAGGACTAGAGTTCAGAGCAGGCGTGTCCAATCACACCCGGAAAGGGCCGGTCTGGGTGCAAGCTTTTGCTTCAGTCCAGCACTGAGACAGCTGGTTCCACTGATGAACTCATCATGGTCTTCAGTCAAGACCTTGATAAGTAGAATCAGATGTCTTAGCGCTGGGCTAGTTTAAAAAAAATAAAAATAAAAAATCCTGCACTCACACCGGCCCTTTTTCGGATAAGACTGGACACGCCTGCCCTAGAGCAGTGACTGGACTACCTGTTCCCACTACCCCAACGGTTTCCCCAAGGTATTAATAAGGCCTCCAAGTTCACGAGCGCCTCCACAAACATCAAAGAAAAATCAACGAAACCCCAAACTCTGCTCCATAATCTTAGCTTGAACCATTCGATACACGCGTGCCATTCGACGAAACCGCCATCGTGTAGTCATGTGCCCCCCCCCCCCCGGTCAGGTGATCACCGCGGCTCGCCACTTCCCCCCCGCCGCTGCTTACCCTCCGCGGCGCTTCCTACCCGCTAACTTCCCCCCCCCCGGGGCCGACCCTGAGCCTCCCAACCTCACTCCTGTCCTTCTCCATTCTTACACCCCCCCTCCCCCACCCCACAAGGAGAGAGAGAAGAAGAACACATAAACACCCCCCCCCCCCCATTTACCCCCCGCTGCTCTCTCCATTGTCAGCACCGCTGGTGAATTTTTTTGCCTCGTTTGCATATCAACAGGGCTGTCAGGCGGAATGCCGCAATTAAGGGTGCCTGTTTAGAGCCGGGCGGTGACGGCGATCTCGGGTGCGAACGACTTCCTCACACGCTCGTTGGGGCCCTTGCGGTTTGAGTGCGTCGTACTCGCGCGGCGGCGTTCGTCCGCGTCGGAACCGGGAACCACGACGGGATTTTTATTTCCCTCCCTGGCGTTTCCGGTTCGATTTCGCCCTCGGGTTAAAAAAGCACGCGAGCTCCGCGGAAATAAGTGTGGGATTTCGCGTCCGGAGCTGAGGTAGCACGGGCGGCTACCTTCCAGCCTCGAGCCACGGCCCACCGAGACTTCCCCCCACCCCCCCCCCCCAAAAAAAATGGCGTCACGCGGGGATATGCGAGTGACCTATCGTCAGGGCACTGTGCACAAGGCTCTCCACATGTATACAAGCACTTTGCAAACCCTCTGAAGTGTAGGTTTTTTTGGAATGTTCTGTCTACGTCAGTGTTCTAGAACTCCACTGCTTTCAATTACCAGCAGTGATTGTGATATTGATGATATTTTGAGGATATATTGGCCACAACATGCTTTTGTCATCCAAAGCACTTTTATGTCAAAATAAATGTTTTATTCTAGTCATACACATTCTACATTCGCTTTGGATAGGCTGATTAGCATTGGGGTGAGCAGTTAGCATAACAGTGACCTGGACATTGACCCTTGACCCTGCCGGAGGCTGTCCCGGGGAGGGCAACCAGCCCCCCCCCCCCCGCCAACGGCCCACAGACATCATGTGCTACGCATGCGTCTCCATCTCGCTTAATGAGGTCACTTCCTGGCAGGGCTCGTGAATTTAAAATTTCACCATGAAACTTCACAGGCTTAGAATCAGGGGTCTCAGACTCCAATCCTGGAGGGCCGCAGTCTCTGCTGGTTTTTCAGATTTCCTTTCAATCAGAAATCAACTAAGACCTCGAGAACAAGGCCTCTTTAGCCAATCAGTGACTTGAACTAGGAACACATGAAAAACCACCTGACAGAGTGGACCCCTAGGATTTGAGTCATTAAGTCAGGTCCGTTACGCTGGCGTAGATCCCCAGGGGTCAGGATCTGTAACTGGGCCCAGAGTGGCCGCTGCCTGCAGGAGAAACAGCAGGGGTACAGACTCTCACTCACCCTGTCTGCGAGCACGACCGAGGACAGGTCGTATCCGACAGCTACCGCCGCGGCTCGACCGGGTAAAAAGAGGCGCGGCCAGACCGGCCCTGCCGGCGTCCCCGATAACGATCGGCGCCACGGACGAAACGCCGCACCTGTGTGTGTACTGTGTGTGTGTGTGTGTGTGTGTGTGTGTGTGTGCGTGTCTGGAACATACTGGTAGGCACGAGCAACCGTTTGGAAAAAAAACACAGCTGTCTGAACCCTTCCTGTCCACCGTGTGCTCAGAGGATAACTGGGCTTAGTGCAGTTTGGGGCTCCTAATCTCCTGCAAGATAAGGGACTGCCGAAAAAATCCCTTTGAGGGGACGAAGGGAATTTCAAGGGGGGCAGAACATCTGGCCGAGGTCCACATCTGCTGGGACTGCAAGGGTCCCGCGGGGTGGGGGGAACGGGGGGCAGTTGGGGGCACGCTGCCGTCTCCCTCGGCCCGAGGGCACGGCCGTATAATCGTGGTGCGGATCGAGTTACAGCCCGCTCTCTCTGCTGTGGAGGGGCTACAACGGCGACTCCCGCTGAGAGCGCTTTGTGAGTGCGCTCGCTGGCCGCCGGGCCACGGCCCCCGGGTCCCCTCGGCGCTCTTCGCGTCAGCAGGTGCCTGGGAGCGCCCGCCGACGAGGTTTCCATCTGAGCGGGATCGGGGGAACGGGGACCGCGGGGAACGCGAAACGCCAGATCGCTGGGTTTCGCCGCTACGCGCCCCAAACGCATTACAGAGGCGGCTTTGCGCCACGCAGTCCGTGTCTAACGGCGGCCCGAAGGTTAACCTCAAAGAGACACGAGCGCATGCAAATGCCGTTCGTCTCCTGGGGACGCCTCGACTTGTTGTTTTGAAGAACTCTTAAGTAAACTCTCCTGAAGTAAATTAGCAAATCAAATTTTTGAGGTCTGTGCGTGTGCCTCAGAGAGAGACAGAGACAGAGAGAGAGACTGTGTGTGTGTGTGTGTGTGTGTGTGTGTGTGTGAGGGACACCAGACTGAACAGGAAACCGAGGAAGTGGCACGCTCGTTACGTTAAGCAAAACCTTGCCAATGAGTCCATTAAGATGCAAACGTATGCATGCTCACGGGGAAGGTTGGTTCCTAATTGCAACCGACATCCCTAACTGAATTTCCAACATCTCTGACTGAATTTCCCAGCCTGACTGGTGAAAACACAGAAGATGGAAGCCCTGCATCACTGCAAAGTTGTCTACTGAGGCAATGTAGAGCCCAGTGATTCACAGACCCTAGGGGATCAGTCCCCATCAATCCATGTTACCTAGAAATGTCAATCACAGGAGATCATTCCCCATCCGTCCATGTTACCTAGAGCTGTCAACCATAGGGGGGTCATTCCCCATCCATTCAAGTTACCTAGAACTGTCAATCAAAAGGGGTCATTCCCCACCGATCCATGTTACCTAGAACTGTCAATCAAAAGGGGTCATTCCCCACCGATCCATGTTACCTAGAGCTGTCAATCAAAAGGGGTCATTCCCCACCGATCCATGTTACCTAGAGCTGTCAATCAAAAGGGGTCATTCCCCACCGATCCATGTTACCTAGAGCTGTCAGACAGAAAGCTGTCACAGGGACACTTTCCGAAAACCGTCGGCTCCCTTTCGTATCGATGGCAGCCGCTCAGCCACGCTCCCACAATTACAGAACAGGGCTGAGCCGAACCAGGTCGCACGAACCAAAGGCACGTCTCCGGAACGTTCTCCGGGCCTGCCGTTAATCTTTTTATAGACCGTGCGGCACAGGCCGCAACGTTCAGACGCGACACGCCGGCCTCGGCACAATCGGACGGCCCGAAACCTGGCAGCCGAACGGGAAAAACGCTGATAACCGCGAGGTCGCGTCGCATTTCAGAGCCGAACGGGTTCGAGAGACCGCGGGTTTGAAGATCCCCCCTCTTCAACCGCGAACGTCTGACAGCGAGCGCAACCCCGGCTTCTTTAAAAGGGAGTGTAGCACACTGGGTAAGGAACTGGGCTCGTAACCGAAAGGTCGCTGGTTCGATTCCCGGGTAAGGACACTGCCGTTGTACCCTTGAGCAAGGTACTTAACCTGCATTGCTTCAGTATATATCCAGCTGTATAAATGGATACAATGTAAAATGCTATGTAAAAGTTGTGTAAGTCTGGATAAGAGCGTCTGCTAAATGCCTGTAATGTAATGTAATGTAATGTAAAAGAAAACAGACGGGTCAGGCGAAATGGAGGCCGCTTTCAGGCACGGGAAACGGAGGGTCTACGGTTTCTCTGAATGCGGGTTCGAGCGCCGTGACACGACCCCCCCCGCCCCCCGCCTCCTGCGGGAAGGCCCGCATTCCAGGGCAGGGCAGGAAAAGGGGGGGCAAATCCATTTGTTTGGGGGTGCGTGTCAGACAGGTGGGAACACCTGAGACACGGGAGTCCGGGGGGGGAGGCTGACGTCTATTCAGGGCTTTACACTAACATGTGCTCCTAAGGAGAAAAATTTAGGAACTAATGCATCCCAGTTACTAGATGAACTCCTAACCCCCCCCCCCCCCAACCCCACACTCACACAACATTCAGGCAATGCCCTAAAATGGACATGTACACATCATTGTTTGGCAGGAGATGCATTACTTCTTTATATTAACTTATATTTAAAGTTTACTTAGATGAATGCATACGGGAAATACTTCATAAATACAATTTTATTAAATAAAATTATTTTTTGCCATTGTTAAATATCTGTCATTCTATGTATTTATTTTATTTCAGTTAAGGCTTAAATGAGTAATAGTCTTGGACAACTGCTTTCCTTCGTGTTATGTATTGTCCCATTTGTCTGTTAAAGCTGTTCATATTTTGTATAAAAACACCCCAAAAAGTACAGAAATAAATGTGTTATTTATATATATTATAATTTATTTTTTTACAATCATATACAACATATCATTATTGTATTGTATTTATTTTTGCTGTCCAATTCTTAAGCTTATATAAGTTAAGTTAATGTAAGTTTGTGCAAGTTTATCTTTTGTTTTTGTTTTCTTTTTTTTTGTTCTTTACATTCATACATACAGGCATTTAGAACGTATCAGACGACTAAAATTTTTTTACTTTACATTTTACATTGGATCCATTTATACAGCTGGATATATACTGAAGCAATGCAGATTAAGTACTTTGCTCAAGGGTACAACGGCAGTGCCCTACCCGGGAATCGAACCTACGACCTTTCGGTTACAAGTCTAGTTCCTTACCCACTGTGCTACACTGCCGCCCACACACTGCCGTTCTGTTTTGTGTTGTTGTTTTATTGCTCTTTTATTATTATTACTCTTATTATTATCATCTCGTGGATAATATGACCCTTTGATCCTGGATATCTCACTGCATCGGGGTCAAAAGGGTATTTTCTTTACCGTCTCCATAAGGACTCTGAAGTGCAAATACATACAGCAGACATGTAAATAGAGGGAAATTTTCCCACATCAGAGAAACAAGCCTCATTTTCATGCCGGGCTTTCCCGGGCGCCTGGTGACGACCACGATTTGTTTTTCGAGCGGCGGTAACGACGCGCGGGTGCGCCGCCCCGGCCGGGGCGTACGGGACGAAGGCGCGGTTGTCGACGCGCTCCAGGCACGGCAACAGTAGCCGCCCCTTCGCTAAGGAAGGAACGCGACCGAAAGCTGCCGGAGACGGCCTCTGATGCTTCCTGAAGCCGGGACAATCGTCACGTGACTGGGGTCTAGCCTTTGCGCGGACGTTCGTTTGGATTGTTTAATAACGCGCCTCAGAGGACTGCTTTTAAAAATCTTTTGTCGAAAATACTGCGTTCACATGTCTATTCAGGAGGTTGCGTTGGACTAGATTGTGCTACGTAAATCAAACCAATTGCTTGACTATCAAAGCAGTCATTTGGGTTACTCAATAATGCATGAAGTCCACCTCAGTGGACTCGTCTTGTTGCCGTGGGAGACCGCTACAGCCAGAGGGGAAATGATGTCAGGTCAACTGCTACCGAGATTCAAATTGGCGCGATTCTGGCACGGATGCCCCCTCACCCCCACCCCCCCCCCCGGGAGCGAACGTTTCCAACCACGTTCCATTTCCCCAAAAGGTCGGTCATTACATTATAGGCGTTTAGCAGACGCTCTTATCCAGAGCGACTTACACAACTTTTACATGGCATTTTTTACATTGTATCCATTTATACAGCTGGATATATACTGAAGCAATTTCAGTTAAGTACCTTGCTCAAGGGTACAACGGCAGTGTCCTTACCCGGGAATCGAACCTGCGACCTTTCGGTTACAAGCCCAGTTCCTTACCCACTGTGCCACACTCTGTCCTAGACCCGCAGGATGTTTTTACATCTTTCCTGAAGTAAAGGATCACCCCCTCCCCTCCTCTCTCCCTCCTTCCCTCCCTCCCTCCGAGTCTTTGATGTGCTTAACCCCGAGGTTTCACGAGGGCTTTTCCCCTTGGCCTGGAGGACGTCTGACACATCGCTCTGAAGTCAGCCCGGAACTCTTCAGATGGGGCTTCAGGCCACTTACCGTACCACGCAGCCTGCCAGCTGTTTTAAAAAAAAAAAAATATATATATATATAATAAATGCGTTTTTATAGATCGCACCATCATTACTGGGCACGACTGGAGATGAAAGGTAGCTGGGGGAAGGGGGGAGGGGCCGCCTTCAAAAACGACGTTTAAATGAAAGCGGTTTTGAGGGGGCAGTAAAACGCCTGGTGGCGCCCCAACGGAGCTTCGGAATCAATTACCCCCCCTCGTAAATACTACAGGCTACGGAGAGCTGGGGGGGGGGGGAGGGTTTGGGGGGTTGGTCAGTCGCTTAGTATCCTTTTGTATCTAAGCGTAATGACGCGGTGGATGGCAAGTCTCCCCTGGAGCTCAGCTGGGCCGGGGCTCAAGCACCATTAACCCCCTTTCCCCGCTATTAAATTAGCCCCTGTCTGGTGGAGGTCCCGCCCCTGTTATAAGGGGGCGAAGAGGAGCAGCGATGGGGGGGGGGGGGGGGTTGGGCGCACCCAGTCGGGTCTGTATTTTATGCTAATGCCGTTACCGCGCGAACCCCAAATACAGCACCCATCGCTTAATGAGGTCCCCCCCACCCCCCCCCCCCAACCTCCCAACGACCCGGGCCCCCACCCTCATGCAAAACAAGCAAGCAAATCGCCGGCATTCCTTCAGGGCACCTCTGACAGTTTTCCGCGTTCGCTGAAAGACCCCAGCGAAGAGCTCTCTCGCACGCACGCGAGGGGAAAAAAATAATACGTTTTCAAAACGTCTCCCCACCACCTCGCCGTCGGCCCGGACGACAGAAACGCCCCCGGGCGCTCGGCGGCTGAAGTCAATTTCCAAAAAAAACTTAAAATGGCCGCCATGGAAACAGACGTTTAAAAGATCGTCTGCTGACGGGTCCCGCGGCTGTTTACCGAACGACTACGTTAAGAGTTTTGAGTTCTCGGGCCCCCCCCCGCCACGTCACCAAACGCGCCCCCTGGAAAACGCGGCGTCGCCGGCGAATGGAAACGCGGAATGGGTTTCGCGCGCATTTGCATGTTCGGACGCTCCGAGCCCCAGACGTGCGTGCGCTTCGTCGAGAACGCGAGCGCATGCAAATGCGGTCCTCCTGCTGAAGTGGATCGGGTGACACACGCATACAGGCACACACATGCACCCCACACACACACACATACGCACACACATACATATACACACACGCACACACACACACACATATACACACACACACACGCGCGCACCCCACACACACACATATACACACACATACATATATATACACGCACACACACACACACATACATGCACCCCACACACACACACACACATGCACCCCACACACACACATATACACACACACACACACACACGCACATACGCACGCACATACACACACACCCCACACACACAAATAAGACACACACACACACACACATATACACACACACACACACACACCCCACACACACACACGCACACACATATACACACACACACACACACACACGCACACACACCCAACACACACACACGCACCTGAAGGCCCTATGATATACTACAACCGGCCGCCCATGGCAACAACAAAAAAAAAAAAACACCGGAGCAGGGGGGTGGGAAAGAGGGTAACATTTCCCACCCCGAAAACAAGAAGGAAACAAAAAGCAAATCTGAAGTGAGAACAAGGAGAGAGCTCCGAGCTTTAACTCATCCATTACCGGCTGTCAATAGCCCCCGAGTCAGCCGATCGCTCAGCTTCCGCCCGACAGAACAAAGGAATCCGTGCGCCTTTACAAAAAACCGCCCCGCACAGGAAGACGGAGCACTTTCAGAACCTGCCGCAGAACTGAGTGCATCCCAAGGATAGCCGGTTCCACACAAACAACAGTGCTAAATGTTAGCGCCCGTTAAAACTGAAGCTTAAAATCGCTACTTTAGCGATATAAATACTTTATCTGAAACACTGCTAGCAACGACTGTTCGGAAAGTCATGCTGCACTACACCATGCTACATAAATCAAACAGAATCGACCAGCTGGCAGTTTTTTTTTATGAATGGGGCCACACTACAGGACATTTTTGTGGGGGTCGATGAAAGGCTGTAACTTGGTCGTGTGTCGTGTATTTGTAGGGGCGAGGACAGAAATCCGGGGAGAGAGGGGGAGTTTTGGGGGGGGGGGGGGTGGGGGGGGGTAGTGACTCACCTGTCGGCGTCCCCCTGGCCCGTGGAGGCGTTGCGCTGGAGCGTCTCCCGGACGACGGCCATCCCGTCGGGCAGCCGGTTGAGCCGCCGCGCGTACACGCTCAGCCCCCCGTCCGTCATGTAGCTGCGAGGGACAGGACAGGACATGGCCCGGGGTCAGAGGTCAGAGTTCGGAGACGCAGGCGCCGCGTTTCGCGCGCGCAGCGACGGCAGGCCGCAAGCAAACCACGCGCAACTACAGCCCCATTACGCTGCTGAAAACCTCAAACGGATTTAAAAATGCGATCGCCCCAATCTGTTCTGCTGAGTTTCTACCATAAACCTACGGGGTCGCTCCGTAATATGGCTTGCTTTTGCTTTTTTTTTTTACTACAGCCTTTTGTCAAGCCCTGAATACCGAACTGGAGACTGTTTTAATAGATTAATAGATGAGGCCCCACGAAAGATTGAAAAGTCGTGCTATCGTACCGATGTCTTCAATATTCAGCTTTGCACGCGAGATCAGTCGCCGCGTCTGCGCTCGTGTTACATTACAGGCATATAGCAGACGCTCTTATCCAGAGCGACTTACACAACTTTTACACAACATTTTACATTGTATCCATTTATACAGCTGGATATATACTGAAGCAATGCAGGTTAAGTACCTTGCTCAAGGGTACAACGGCAGTGTCCTTACCCGGGAATCGAACCTGCGACCTTTCGGTTACAAGCCCAGTTCCTTACCCACTGTGCTACACTCCGCTCTAAACGTGTTAGGAAACGGGGAGAACGATCCTTCATTTTCAGCTACTTCACGCCCTCCCCGTTCAAAACGAAAAGCTCTGAACGACCCATCTCGAGTCAGACGGCAGCCTTCTCTTTCTCCCAGGAACCCGAGTCAATAAAAAGCCGAGCGTTTGAAAAGGTCGAGCTGCAAAACAAGACGAAGCAAACACGTTTTTTTTTTTTTTTTTTTAAAGAGCCGGTGTTAAAGGAATCAGCCGAGGGGGCCAAATCTCTTAACGCCACAGAGAACGCCGGTTGCTCCTGCTTTTGATTTCACACGCTTTCGTTCTCTGCGGCGAATCGTTCGCTTGACTGGACAAAGGCGACACATTCAAGACAAAAAAGCAGAGACCGCAGGGAGAAAAATGGAAGCGCTTTGAGATTTCCAGGCGGATTTCCGGTGCTGATTCAGACGAGGCAATGCCGGACTTCTGCTGGAAAACGCGTCGGATTAAGGTATTTTTACCTGAATAAATACGGTGATTCTCAAAGTCTCACTTCCGCAAGCTCGGATTCCGAGCACGAAGCTTGCGGGGTTGTGAGAAGAGAATCAATGACATCTCTGTAAGCACTGACAAGTGTGTGCGTGTGTGTGTGTGTATGTCAACAAAGCAGTAAGGCAAACATTTCATTTTCATAACGCCAACACAAACACATTACAAAAACACCCGCCCTTTTAAGTGCTCACTTATACACTTTGGGAACTTTTTTTTTTTCCACAAGTGCAAACAGGAAACCTTTCTCTAAAGGGACAGTGAGATAAGCGTAGGACCTTCCCTTTCTTTAGGCAGTGCTCTTGAACGCGCATCGCCCCGCTGATAACCCTTCTTATCCGGGACAGATAGGGGTGTGCTCGGAGCCGTCGGGCCCCCCCCCCCCCCCTCAGAGGTGTCCCGTTCCCTCTGGCGGGGGGCGAACATCGGATCCCTGCCTCCCGTCCGCGTAAACCCCCCCCCCCCCCCCCCCACGTGAAATCTGCCGGATCCAAATACGCCGTAGGCATTTACAGCCTCTTCCGGGGAGGGGGGGGGGGTGTGGGTGGGGGTATCGAGTGACCCGGGAAACCCGCAGCTCAGCAGGAATCTCGTCCAAACCTGGCCACCGCTCAAAACCCGCGGCGCGGACTTAGCAACGGGACACAAAATTAGGAAACCGACGCGGGGGGTGCCTCACATCATGCTGAGGTGAGTCGAAACGCTGAATGGAAGCGTTTCGAGGGGTTGCACTGGCTACTGATTAACTGGGGCGCTGAGTCCTCGCTCGTTGACACGTTTTTGCGGGCTGTTAGCGAGGCTAACGCGGCCGCTTCACACAAAAAAGAGGACGGCAGCGCTTCCAAAGGAGTCGCGGAAAACAAAAGGACATCAGTCTCAACAAAGCGACCGCTAGCTCAATCATTTTTTTTCTCTTAATGTCCTTGTTACCATCCGACGTGAAAGCACAAGCCCAACAGTAACTTGAAAACCCAATGAAAATTTTTTTTTTTTAAATGACAATGCAACAAAAAAAAACACACAATAAAGTTATATTAAACATAAAGACGCTGATGAGACAGAGACGTACCTTTCCGCCCAGAACATCCAGGCAAAGTAAATCCAAACCCCGAAGAGACTCCGGGCTGGGTAAAGCTGTGCTAGCTCATCTCTCTCAGACGGGATATCCCAGGGAAAGCTCTTGAGCCAAAAGACTGCGGCTCCCGCTAAGGCTGCCTAATCCGCCTGCGAGAGTGTGTGTGCGTGCGCGTGTGTGTGTGAGTGTGTGTGTGCGCGCGGAGTGTGCGTACACGTGTGCCACAGCGCCGAGGGCTGCCTCACGCCGGAACGTTCTCTCCCTCTCCGCTCGCCCGCATCTTCTCCACAGCCCGGTGGGCTCTCCGGAGTGTGTGTGAGAGAGGAGGAGGAGGAGGAGGAGGAGGAGCAGGAGGAGGAGAATGCTGAAACACTGAATCACCTCTGCAAGTCGGAGCAGGGCGAGAGGGGGTGGCGGCCGAGGCAGGAGACCCCCCCAGGGCTGGGGCTGGTGGGGGGTGATGGGGGGGGGGGGGGAAGTGGTGGGGAGGGAAGGGGGGGGGGGGTCTAATGGCAGAGTCCCAGCACAGCCTAGGGGTGCTGATTATCATGAATCATGAACCGAGGGGCATCCATGACTTCAAACTGGTTTCGCAGGCAGTTAACACGGTTAAGCAGGGGCTAAAAATACATACCAGAACTGCTGAAAATCTCTCTCTCTCTCTTTATCCCTCTCTCCATCTCTCTCTCTCTCTCAAGGACTGGCTAATCGAAATGATCACAATGTGGTCCGTGTTGGCTAATTTTCTAAATAGTTTCTCCCCTTCGGTGGATAAACATTAAAAAAACATCTAATTTTTGTCTCTGTGAACAACTGATTTTTAGTCATACAACTATAAATTCATATATTACGTTTGAGAGGAGTGAAATAAGAAACATTGAAATAAACATGATAAAACACAAAGTAAAGCAAGACATTTTTTTAAAAGTATCTTTAAATTGAAATAACATTTTTCATCCAACTTCAAAATTGTGAGACTGAACTACAACACTAGGTTGGTAAATAACAGAAGTACCTATTTTTCCTATTCCAGAGAATTAAATTCTGAAAATAAAAGGTTTGCATGTGAATAATACACAACAAGCAACTGTTTAAAAATTAATTTCATACTGTAAATATATGCATACAATATGTTAAAATATTTTATGCATTTTTTATTTTAAAAGGTTTAATTGTATTACAGCTGTTTACCTTAAATGACAGGAAGTTGGCGAAGCACACAGAATGTGACAGTAACAGTAACGTGCGCTAACGTCAGGGAGCATTAAACCATTGCTTCACTTCTTCAGATGAACACATAATGTCTCCGGTGAAGACCAGCGCTCGCGTTTCAGTCGGCACGCATGCGGAAAAACCTGACGGGTAGGTACCAGCCCGCGGTCACGGGGACGAGGACGCGTCTCAAACCGCGGCGCCTGTTTCGAAACGGCACGCGGTGAGCGATTGTTTACCGTTCACCCTTTCGTGTCCTCGAGAGAGAGGAGCCCAGAAGGGTTCGCACGCAATTTTTTCGGAGTTTCTCGTTTAGGTTTTGCGAGGGTTGTGTTCTTTCTACCTCGGCCGATGCCCGGGACTCATCTAACAATGCTTCAGTGTTACAGCAACGTTGGGAAAATGTGTCCTGCTTCATTTCCCCTTTGAATACCCACCCAGTCCTTCCCTGTATATAAATAAACATTATGTAAAAAGCCGAAAAAAATCTTTTTAAGTCGCACTGAATACGAGCGACCGCTAAATTCATGTAATCAGCTACACTCAGGAAAAAACGTAGCCTCTATGATAAGGTTCCTATGAAGTTTCCTATAAAATTCTTATAAAATTCCTATAAAATTACAAACGCTTGTCACTGGGGTGGTAGCCTACCTTACAGGCTACAGGTAGGCTACATAAAATTGTACCCCTATCCAGAATTAAATAATTAATGTGTACCTTTTTTTGTTTGTGAACAGTACTTATTAGTAGCCTACTCGTATAGAACATTACAGTAGCCTTTCAGGGTAAATGTTTCGGGAAATGTCTTATGTAAATAATAAAAATGCACCTCCACTGTAGGCTACTTTCATTTCAAAGAGTGTACTTGGCTTTAATACAGGCCAGGCGGATAGCCTTTTGGTAGCCTTAAAGAAGGGCAGGAGACGCATCCTAAAAATCATCCAATCACGGCAAGGGGTGCAAGTCCGTGGAGTTTGGCCCTGCCTGAACCCGGGTCAGTTTCCCCTTAAGATACGGATCCCCGCGTTCGCTCTGTCACAACACAGGCGGTTTAGAGGGAAGTGGAGATGTCAGTAAGCGGATGGCCATTTGTTTACAGTGTAAACACCCTACCTCAAAGCCCCACACAGAGGCTTCTCATTCACTTAAGTGAAACGAGGTTGAACCGTTCGGTCTTTCAGTACCTAAAACTTAATCTACTGTACAGAATTGTGCATTAATTGATCTTCTGATCTCCACTTCATAAAACAGTGATGAATAAACGTAGCAATGTACTGAACATAAAAGCAAATTAGCATAAAGTTCACGAATTCAATTCATCAATTAATTCCAACGATGTAAAAGTCAGTCAGTCTTAACATGTTTATATGTCAACTTTATACCATATCATCGTTTCCTCGCTTTAAATAACTCATATTTGGACGACCAGCTGGTCGGTGATATAGCCAATCTGAATTTCTCTAATTACTGTTAGAAGACAGCGGTATCTAGACTAGGAAATAAACACATGTATCGTTTACTAGCCACTCCTCGGACCTCCCAGCGATTTATGTGCACGCGTTTTCTAAGCGTCGCTTCTCTTTTTGCCACAATAGCACATTATACTTTATCATCGGAGCCCTTTTATATTGTTTTGCCTGGAGATGAATAGGATTGTGTTCCGCTAATTCACCACACACGAACAGAGAATCCTCGAGGACACTAAAACAATAAAAAAGGCGGTTAATTGCGGCGTGTAAAAAACCCGAAGTATGTAGGTGCCTGCTTCGGCAAGGCTGGAGACGCCCGTAAAAATAAACAGCACACTGACGCTACGGCTCCGCAGAGATAAAACGCGCTGAAACTCCCGTTTTTATAAGCCGTCTGTCTGCGAATGCATCGTAGCTTTCATTTGGCAAACTTTTCATCGTTCTTGGAAGAGATAGAGAATTAGTAATTAGGCGTTTCTTGTCTGGAGGCAGTTGACTTGTGTGGTCACAGACACAGGCATTAATTTACAGCCCTCTTTTAAGAACGTTAAATTTCAAACGAGCTGACTGAGCACGTCTTAAGGCTACATTAATCACAGTTGTGACTTCGGTATCCTTCATCAATATTAATATCATGCATTAAGATACCAGTCTACTCTGAATAATTGAGAACGTCCAAACATAACTCAACTAACAAAGCATGAAGCAGCAAAGAAAGGATGAATTAGTAGACTGCAACATTAAATTAGATACGAATATGAACCATGAAATCTGAAGTCAGCGTTTGGCATGCCTATTCGTTTTGTAACTATGAATTGTATTATACGTTGCACATCATTCAAACCGCGCTTTACCAATCATGCTCCGTGATTAATGTGAGCCGGTCTCCTGATAACCCCTGCCGAAGGAAAAAACTCCCTGAGCGGTGCAGTATTTGTTGAGATGCCAACTTCCAGTTCCATAAACATGGAATTTAAACTGAGATAGAGGAAATGGTACGACGCAGCCAAAATACCAACTGCTCCATCTGGTTTTTCACGGCTGAGGTGGGAGTTTATTTGGCAAGTCAGAATTCCTGGCAGGATTTCAACTCGCATCTTGTATTGTCTTGTATTTTTTACACACACTTCAAAGGCTAACAGGCATTTACTGATGCCATCCAAAACTGAACATAATTTACAGCAGCGGCATACACTGTGTCGGCACGGACTACTTTTAAATTCTGGTAAAATCAATTTTCCTCGCAAAACCGATAATTATCTTTGCCGTCTGTTGATTTGTCTGTGACCACAGACCGTCCTGTCAGCTGACTTGACCAACTTCCTTTGTTTTCCCTCTAAGTGCAGCAGCAGCCTGAGGCGCATGCTTCTGCCCGAACTGTTTTTGCAGAGGGGATTGCCTCACTATTGATTACATGCTCACTGAGAAACGCGCATAATTTAGATGTGTTTCTGGTGGAATGTCAGCACTGAAAAACACATTAGTCAAATCGTGGATGACATCTATTTGCCGCTGAAAGCTCTGCTGACAGATAATTCCTCTTGCTGTTGGACTCCTTACAAGACCAAAGTTGATGTTTCACATTGTGAATGTTTACCTCTTGTTGTATTGATAGTATGTATAAATTGTAAACTGTGCTGAATATGTTGAACCCATTAGTGTGCACCACTGTGCAATTTACTAGGCAGATTTCTTTCTCCTGGGAAAACAGTTATTCTATTCTCTTCTAGATACTGGTGCACTTGATTCCTCAAAGTCTGTTACTTGCTTGACATTCCATCTTTGTTTGCTTTCCTCTCTGTGCATTAGGGAAATGAACTGCTTTTATTGGGGTCACAATTAAGCACTAATTGTATGATTAGTCATGTAACTCCACTAATCCAGTGCCTACGGGGATCCCCACGGCGATATCGACCGTAATGCCAGTTAAAATCCCTGTGAGTCGCACGCTTTGGAAAAACAGTATCTCACGTCCTGCCGTATTTTTTTTACGTGCACGTACACCTACAGACACTTCAGAACTTCTCTGTATCTACGTCCTCCTCAGACCCGGCAGGAAAAAAAAGTTTTAAGCATTTTAATATTCGACATAATACAAGTGTCTCGGATGCTGCAGTGAAAATATATTTATTTATTTATTCATTTTTAATGAA
Source organism: Anguilla rostrata (assembly GCF_018555375.3). Classification (NCBI taxonomy): domain Eukaryota; kingdom Metazoa; phylum Chordata; class Actinopteri; order Anguilliformes; family Anguillidae; genus Anguilla; species Anguilla rostrata. The sequence goes on from NC_057948.1 coordinate 7,036,668, forward strand.
TGTTTCGTGTAGCGTAGGTTTCAGTGCAGTCTCATGTCCCCTACAGGGGACAACAATGAATTACCGGGTCCAAACAGTCGGAGGACGTGACAGGATGTGCGATGGTGACGGTTTGTACAGGGAAGCTAATTTGCGAGGCTATCGTTTATTTGGTGTACATGCTCTGTTCAGTTTATATTTTGAAGCAGTAAGAAACACGTATAGTTTCCAGGAAATCTAGGTGGAACAATCGTAGCTTTGTGTGCTTCATGCAGTAATGTTATGGCTTTGTTCACGCTTACATTAAAAACAGAATACCTGTGTAAATGCTAGCAGGTCTTGAACTGGCAAACCGCCTGAGCAGCTTTACCCGTAATGCTGACTGGGGCCTCCCATTCACACACGACCGCTACGCGGAAAAGTTCTGGAACGTTCCCAGGTGCGAGGAGAGGCCGCTGCCTAACTGCAGTGCTCGTGACGGGCCCTGCCGGAGATTTAGAGAACGGGGCGCGGAAGCACGTTCCCGAAAAAGGGGCGCTTTAAAGTTGATTAACTCGAACCCTCCGATCCTCTCGCATACGCACCGTCGCACTTTGCCAAGAGCATTTCCCATGACCCCCTGCTGTTCACGGCCGCTCTCCAAAAGATTGTGTTTATGAGGCCTTACACACTGGGCTTTATGCTTGGAGGAACCTGACGGTCCTCGCTTTTGCAAGCTGCCAGTACGAACAAACCCGAGGAGGTGTGTGTGTGTGTGTGTAGTGTGTGTGCGTGTGCAGTGTGTGTGTAGTGTGTGTGTACTATGTGTGTGTGTGTGTATGTGCATGTATATCTCCTCTGTTCCTCTACCCCAGCTCCCGCAGTGTTTACTGTACTGCACACTGACGGCCTCATTCAGCGGGGTCATCCCGTGCGACCGAACGCCGGGGGGGGGGGGGGGCGCGCGTCTCCTCCTCGCTCGAGGCCGCCGCCCACCGGGCCGGAGGTGATCGCGTTGCCGGGGTTATTGTGCCCGCGGAGACGCGTTGTTCCGGCAGAACCTGGAACCCGTTGCTGCTTTTAGCGACCGTAACGAAACACCGAGGCCCCGCGGACACGTTCTGGACAGGCTGGGGAAGAACGAGGCGACACGACGCGCAAAACAAAACAAAACGAAAAAAAAGAGACGTCGCGGCATTTAGAGGCGAAGAGTTGTTCTCTTTGTGTATCCAAATGAGCTGAATTAACATGTCTTAATTCTAAATCAAAGACCGTTGAGATTTAGGTAGCCTACGTCACACGTTAAGCGACCAGACTTTACTCTGAATAGCTGAGTACGCGAACCATGGAACCTGCACAGCACTTACACAGAATAACAACAGAACTTGACTTATGAGAGGACTGGAGGATGCATTCTCATTGAGCACTGAGTTTAGCTTCGCTGCGACAACTTGCCCTACCTAGACAATGATAAACAGCTATCAATGGATTTCTCATTGACTGACCGAAGAATGCCAGAATATCAATTATCTCCTTCTGTTCCAGACGTTCTAGAGCTAACAAAAAGGACCACCACACCGCATCTAAATAATACTAGCAGTAACATCACGTTGTGATGGCGGATCTTTGAAAATATTCTCCAACAACAGGCAGAAAACATCAGTCCACAGTATTAACCATCCTCAATAAATGGCTTCCGGAAGTCTATGGCCAACAGATGTGGAAAGCTGGAAGAATTATCCTCGTTGCGTTCATAATTGATTACAGGGGAATTTCTGAAAACGGAACTTCAAAAACTCTAGACCGTCACGGCCAGAGGAAAGTACAGGAATCGCTGCCATCTAGTGGCAAGAAAGCGTCAGTGACGGTACAATGACAGTACAGCAAAGCACTGAAAACGATTTTCAGTGCCAGTAGCTGCAGAAGTGAAACGGCAGTATATCTTACCACACAGTAGTTTAGCTCATAGATCTGCAGTGTACCCATTTTATATCCTGGTCTTTGGCTGCCCTCTAATAGAACTACATTCAGTTCAACAAAAACCCTACACATCGGAAAAAAATCTTTTTAAAAAGGTCCAGTTAAAACAGTGAAGTAATTTGCTATCACAGCAACAGCAAATTGCCACAAGCCTCAGCAGTTGCCGGGGTAATTTGAGTTAATGTTGAGGTCTTCAGCAGCCCTGGTGCTGGAGAACCACAGAGTCTGCTGTGTTTTTTCACCATAAAAATAAGCGCAGACCCAAGAGACTATGTAACACGAAATTCATCCATTTTCAACATGTACAGAAAAGAGCTCACTTCCTGTCTGAGAGTGTGAAGCACTCAGAAAAAGAGGTCACTTCCTGTCTGAGAATGTGGGGCACTCGGAAAAAGAGGTCACTTCCTGCCTGAGAGTGTGAAGCACTCAGAAAACTAGCTCACTTCCTGTCTGAGAGTGTAGGGCACTCAGAAAAAGAGCTCACTTCCTGTCTGAGAGTGTAGGGCACTCAGAAAAAGAGCTCACTTCCTGTCTGAGAGTGTGGGGCACTCAGAAAAAGAGCTCACTTCCTGTCTGAGAGTGTGGAGCACTCGGAAAAAGAGCTCACTTCCTGTCTGACTCACCCGCTGGTGACGTCGTCGGTCCGGACGTTCTTGCTCAGCACGTCGCCGTCGCTCATGTAACCGGGCGCGTCCATGGCGATGCTCTCCAGGTCCAGGTCGTCCGCCTTGTCGCCCAGCTCCGCCCCGCTGATGGCGCTGCCGCGGGCGACCAGCTGCCTCCGCAGGGGGCCGGAGTAGATGTAGCGGCTGGCGTTGGCCCGCGGCGGGTAGCCGTTGCCCGTGGAGGGGGCGTCGCCCGCCTGCAGCCGGGGGCTGGACTGGCCCAGTCGCCACGACAGCGCCGCGGAGCGCGAGGTCAGGCTGAGGATGCTGCGGCCGCTTATCTCCGTGGTGACGCTGTTGTCAAAGGTCGTCTCCAGGGTGCTGCGGGGGGCGAGAGAACGCAAAATGAGCAGGCGCCCCTGAGCCAGGTAACCCACAGCGACTGTCAATCAAACGGGCAGACGCTAACCCATGACTGCATCAATCAAACACAGACTAGTGGGGAATTACTCATTCCCTTTCAACAGCGCATCAGAGGCATCAAAGCACTCTGGGAGATGTAGTCTAACATTCCTCTCTCACATCCCCAGGGGTTTGAGCCCGGCTCACCACACACTCCACCAAAAATACACATGATTCGCCTGCTCAAACCTGGCCGGGCGCCAGACCGCCAACTTCGCTGCCTCCTTTTCTTAACTCATCCCAGTCAGCAACTCAAACAGCACGTTCATGTACAAGCCAATTACTATTTTCTAAACATACTTGTTTGCTTGGAACCAGCTGGGTCAGACTCTACCTGTGAGAGTGCTGGGTCAGACTCTACCTGTGAGAGAGCTGGGTCAGACTCTACCTGTGAGAGAGCTGGGTCAGACTCTACCTGTGTGAGTGCTGGGTCAGACTCTACCTGTGAGAGTGCTGGGTCAGACTCTACCCGTGTTAGAGCTGGGTCAAAACTCTACCTGTGAGAGAGCTGGGTCATACTGTACCTGTGTAAGTGCTGGGTCAAACTCTACCTGTGTGAGAGCTGGGTCATACTGTACCTGTGTAAGTGCTGGGTCAAACTCTACCTGTGTGAGAGCTGGGTCATACTGTACCTGTGTAAGTGCTGGGTCAAACTCTACCTGTGAGAGAGCTGGGTCAGACTCTACCTGTGAGAGTGCTGGGTCAGACTCTACCTGTGAGAGAGCTGGGTCAGACTCTACCTGTGAGAGAGCTGGGTCAGACTCTACCTGTGAGAGTGCTGGGTCAGACTCTACCTGTGTGAGAGCTGGGTCCCCCTCAGGCTGGACATGGTCTCTTCCAGGTTCTGCCGAAGGTCTGCGATGTTCTTCACCGTCCGCAGCCGCCTGGCTTCGGGGTCCTCACCTGAGAGAGAGAGAGAGCGCCATCAGCTGGAGCCACCCGCCATTACCGCCTCATCATCGTCCCAACACTCACAACAGCAGGTTCACTCCGTCACAACAGCAGCTTCACTCCATCACAACAGCAGATTCACTCCATCACAACAGCAGCTTCACTATGTCACAACAGCAGCTTCACTCCGTCACAACAGCAGATTCACTCCGTCACAACAGCAGCTTCACTATGTCACAACAGCAGATTCACTCCATCACAACAGCAGCTTCACTATGTCACAACAGCAGCTTCACTCCGTCACAACAGCAGATTCACTCCGTCACAACAGCAGCTTCACTATGTCACAACAGCAGCTTCACTCCGTCACAACAGCAGATTCACTCCGTCACAACAGCAGATTCACTCCATCACAACAGCAGCTTCACTCCATCACAACAGCAGCTTCACTATGTCACAACAGCAGCTTCACTCCGTCACAACAGCAGATTCACTCCGTCACAACAGCAGATTCACTCCGTCACAACAGCAGTTTCACTCCGTCACAACAGCAGATTCACTCCATCACAACAACAGATTCACTCCGTCACAACAGCAGCTTCACTCCGTCACAACAGCAGGTTCACTCCGTCACAACAGCAGCTTCACTTCGTCACAACAGCAGTATCACTCCGTCACAACAGCAGGTTCACTCCGTCACAACAGCAGGTTCACTATGTCACAACAGCAGATTCACTCCGTCACAACAGCAGTTTCACTCCGTAACAACAGCAGGTTCACTCCGTCACAACAGCAGTTTCACTCCGTAACAACAGCAGGTTCACTCCGTCACAACAGCAGTTTCACTCCGTCACAACAGCAGTTTCACTCCGTCACAACAGCAGGTTCACTCCGTCACAACAGCAGCTTCACTTCGTCACAACAGCAGCTTCACTCCGTCACAACAGCAGCTTCACTCTGTCACAACAGCAGCAGGTTCACTATGTCACAACAGCAGCTTCACTATGTCACAACAGCAGGTTCACTCCGTCACAACAGCAGCTTCACTCCGTCACAACAGCGGGTTCACTCCGTCACAACAGCAGATTCACTCCGTCACAACAGCAGATTCACTCCGTCACAACAGCACTTTCACTCTGTCACAACAGCAGCAGGTTCACTATGTCACAACAGCAGCTTCACTATGTCACAACAGCAGGTTCACTCCGTCACAACAGCAGCTTCACTCTGTCACAACAGCGGGTTCACTCTGTCACAACAGCAGGTTCACTCCGTCACAACAGCAGGTTCACTGTCACAACAGCAGTTTCACTCCGTCACAACAGCAGCTTCACTCCGTCACAACAGCAGTTTCATTCTGTCACGATGCAGCTTCACAGTTGCAGAGCAGTTCCAAGACACTTCAAGCCGTCACACGGCGCCCGCTGTAAGAGGATTCAGTGTAAACTCACAGCCAGAAGAACATACACAGAGAGGCGAGAAGCAACTGCTTGGGTGGCACACCCCACCCCAAAACAAAACCGCCTGGGCACACCTCACACCCCACAGTCCCCTCTGCTCCTGTTTCCCCCGCTCTGAAAGCCATTAACCAACGTGTCCTGCAAGTGAAAGCTCTGTGCTTGTGGAAAGCCTCGCTATAAAAGGGAAATCTACAAACACGGAAACGCAGACAAACGGTACGAGCCAGGGACGTAAAACTCAAATCCTGGAGGGCTGCTGCATCTCCTGGTTTTTGATGTGCTCCAATCCAGAGCTTAATTTAATTCACTGATTGGCTAAAGATGAGGACCTCAGTCTTATCCAGAAAGGGCCAATGTTTTTTCAGGCTTTTGTTCCAGCCAAGCAGTAGCACACCTGATTCTGCTAATCAACCTCTAGGGTCTTTGCTAGGGACCTAGATTAGGAAAATCAGGTGTGCTTCTTTGGTTGGAACAAAAGCCTGGACCCACACCGGCCCTTTCTGGATAAGACTGAGGACCCCTGGGCTAAAGACTCCGCACACCTGGTTTCCAAGGCCTAGACTGGCTGCTGTTTGAAAGGAAGTCATAAAAACCAGCAGAGACTGCGACCCTCCAGGACTGCAGTCTGAGGCCGCTGGTGTAAGAGAGTGTTTTGGGTACGATCTGGAACTTCTCATAAGCTGTGGGCGCAGGTAACAGCGTCCCCTTGTTGACGCCTTGCTGGGCCCCAAACGATGGTGCACAAGGCAGGGGCCACGTCCGGATTCTCAACGGGTCACCCATTTCCCAGCAGGCTCTGCTGCCTCCACCTCCTGTCTCAGTCTTCCTGTCTGGGGTTTGGGTGTGACTCATTCTTAGGTAGGCGGTTCCAGTTGCCCTCATAGGAAGGGGAATTCAAAATGTCCACAGATTCCTCACACAGATAAATACAATGACCTTGTGAGGTCAGACTGCTTCTACAGGCAGAGCTGAACGATGACCTACCTGTGAGATCCTACTTCTACAGACAAACTTAAACGATGCCCTACCTGAGAGATCCTACTGCTTTTCCAGACAGACTTAAACGAGGGCCTATGCCTTCTGGCGACAGACTTAAATGATGGCCTACCTGTGCGATCCCACTGCTTCTATAGGCAGCCTTAAACGATAGCCTAACCCTCCTGCTTCTGCGGACAGACTTAAGCGATGCCCGACCTGTGAGGTCACACTGCTTCTACAGACAGAATAAAACGATGGCCTACCTGCCAGATCCTCGGCGGAGGCCTGCGTGGGTTTGCTGACGGGGGCGGGGTCCCCGCTCCCCCCCGCGGGCCCCGACTCGGACATCAGGGTCCCGTCCACGTCCGTCTGTGACCTACGAAAAGGTAGCGAAGGGTGAGGGACATCCCGCTACTCCCCAACGCGTCCCGCACCAGGCACACAGTCTCAGCCTGCGTTACTCACCAACCGCACAACAGCCAATCGCATCCCAGGGTTCATAAAAATGAGACCATCAGAACCCGGAAAACCTTAGACCCAAGGAACTACTACTCAAGCACTGTCCCTAACATTTGAACACAGAAATTTGTTACAGGATCCAATGGAAGCAGATTTAATCTGCTGTAAGTCAGTGCTACTGTGACAGGCCAAACAGCCTCTGTGTGCTTAGCCCTCAAGCTTAACTTCTTAACCCTTTGACCATAAACATGTGCTTAGAGTGTCCTCGACTGAACATCCTAACGCTGATGTCACAATCACTACTGGAAACTTTAAGTAATGGAGTTCTAGAAAACTGACTTTGGAAACTGAATTTAGAAAAAACATTCCAAAAAACCTACTCTTCCCAGGGTTAAATGACAGGCGATAACGTGCTAACGTCCATGCGCTAAAACCACAGCCGAGCAGCTCCGTGTAACAGCTACACCAGAGCTGGAATCAGTTTCAATGCAATTCAATCTCAATTCAGGAAACGAACCGTTCTGTGATGTTCTATAAGGACTTTTCATTTAATGAAGTGAAATTCAATCGATTTCCTGAACTGGCAGAACTGAGCTCTGTCTTTGGTTCGGATGGACGGACATGTGACAGCCTGTCCAAAACCCTGCCCTAGCCCCAGTGCGCTCTGGGATTGGCAGGTCTTTAGGCCCTTTGACAAGTTAATGGCAGGAGAAACATGGTGGTGAAGGGGGGGGTGGGCATGAGGGGAATGGGGCCCCCCCAGGGGGTGAACACCCAGCTCCGTCAGAACGGACGAGGGAACCTGACAGTCTAACAATCGGTTTCAAAAAAACACATCATCCGCTAGAGCGAACTGGCTAACGTCAGGGTCACAATAAGCACCCAGACGCCGGGAGACACGAGTCCATCTCTGTACATCTCTACGGTGGAAGTGTCCAACGTTCGCTCAGAACGTGTTTAAAATGCGGCAGGTCATTACCCTCACGTCGTAATCGACAAAGAAACGCGCTACACCGGCTGTCTCAACCGTTAACATTGTGTTAAAGCGGCATAAGCCACAGGCCCTGAAGTAAAGCCTACGCTTAGCATTAGCCAGGTCTTAAATGTGCCTGATGAGTAAGGGACGTTACAGTCACTGTGTTCGACCGAGAACAGCTTCGATACGCCATCGTCGAATTCCAAACGCGCAGGCTTGCGCTTAAAGGTAACACATTTACCGAGCTCGGGGCTAAAATGTGATGTATTACAGAGGGAAGAGAGAGGAGAGAAATTACAGGCAGGCAGCCGACGTCCTGAGAGCAGACAGCAGCGTCAGC